>NC_043963.1:54483809-54671367 GCF_902148855.1 Sphaeramia orbicularis
ACCCTGTTATAGAGGCTTGGAACGTGTATCCGATCCTTTTGCTCTTTTCTAATCTTCTGTCACCTTCCACCAGTAGATCCTTCACACAGGGTCATTCAGGACTTAAGGAGGGCCACCAACCCTGACCCCAACCCCACCTGTCCATGCCAAGAGGAGGCCACAAAACATATATTAACATCATTTTCCACTTTAACCACTTTGTTAAATGAACTGCAGACATGCTCATAACTGTCAGTTAGTTTAAATAATGCAGGAGTTCATGGTGTGAGATGTGCATGTTTAATGGGTTTTAATGGGACATAAATGACACTAAGGTGAAGAAAAAAACAGCTCATTATAGACTTATTATGGGATATAAGGTTGAAATTACAATATTTCTATATTTTGTTACATTTTGGGGTGTTCTAAAACTTTTGACCGGTGGTGTATTTATAATACAAAATGTATTATCAACACAGGGAAATTATCAAAAAATCCAAACCTAAAAAGCCACAAATATCCAGAGTGAGACATAAGGGTGAAATCATTTTTTTTTGCCTCTTGGTATTTTGTTTTCATGTGATTTTACTGAAGTGTATGGAGCTGCAGTTCACTAAAAAACAGAGTAAAAGTTGTGGTGGATGAATGGACTGGAGGTGGTTCAGAGGTGCACCACAGAACCGCTGATACCTAGAACAGAAGAGTCCAACCACAGATGAACCTCTGGGATTCATGAGAACACAGATGATGGAGCAGAACCCAGCAGAACCCGGCAGAACCCCAGCAGAACCCAGCAGAACCCCTGCAGAACCCCAGCAGAACCCAGCACAACCCAGCATAACCCCAGCAGAACCCAGCAGAACCCAGCACAACCCAGCATAACCCCAGCAGAACCCCAGCAGAACCCAGCAGAACTCCAGCAGAACCCCAGCAGAACCCAGCACAACCCCAGCAGAACCCAGCACAACCCAGCACAACCCCAGCAGAACCCAGCAGAACCCAGCACAACCCAGCACAACCCAGCATAACCCAGCAGAACTCCAGCAGAACCCCAGCAGAACCCAGCACAACCCAGCACAACCCCAGCAGAACCCAGCAGAACTCCAGCAGAACCCCAGCAGAACCCAGCACAACCCAGCACAACCCAGCATAACCCCAGCAGAACCCAGCATAACCCCAGCAGAACCCAGCAGAACTCCAGCAGAACCCCAGCAGAACCCAGCACAACCCCAGCAGAACCCAGCAGAACTCCAGCAGAACCCCAGCAGAACTCCAGCAGAACCCAGCAGAACCCCAGCACTTCTACATGGACTTGTTCAGTGCTGAATTATTCAGAACATTTGTGAGAAAATCAGCAGCACAAACATGGTAGAAAATCAACTGGTCCTGTTGCTGTAGGACATGATTCTGGAACATACTGTGTGTTGTTTGTGTTCTGTGTCACAAACTGTGTCCTCTTTAATCTCACCGGTCGATCGGTCATGAACTATAGTGAAGGTGTTGTGTCCAGCGTCATCTTCATTGTCATCTTCATCTTCGTTGGCAATTCCTTCAAACATCTTCTCCAAAACTACTGGTTGGATTCATTTCTGATGTCATCTGTATCTTCATTGGGACAAATGTCTACAAAGCTTGTTCAGTTTTTAAAAATTTTGCTTTTAAATTTTTGATGTATTGAAAATGTGCCTTTCCTTCTAATGGTCCATATGCTGATGGTTTATAACAGGGGTCTCAAACTGGAGGTAGAGTCTGGGTCAGGCTTAAGTAGTCCACAAAAAAAGGGTTTCTTTACATTACTCGCAGCTCGTAACATGCACTATTCGATGAACTCACCTTCTTTAAATGTCTTTCCGGCCCTTGCAGTCATCTTACTCACCACGTAGCTGCTTCCACTGCTGCTTCATTCTCTATAGTTGCTTTCTTGAATAAATCTTGTGGCCTCAATAGACATTTTTTCAGATTGGCAACCCGGTTCTTTCTCTCTCGTCTACCTGGTATTTTTTAAAAAACCTCAGCATGTCTAGTTGAATAATGACGTCAAACGGCCGCATGTTTTGACAGAGACATGACTGAACTGGGTGATGGCAGATATTTTCCATCCACTAGGTGTCTCTGTGGAATATGTTTCAGCTAAGTGACTAACGTTCATACTTCCCCAGGTACTTTGGGGTTGGCTAGCTTGAAAGCCGTTGACACCAAATGCCACCAGAAGCTGTCACCAGACTGTCTATGGCAGTGTTGGCTGCTGGTCTTTCAGACAGGGGAAGCTCATTGTCGGCTTACATAAAAAAAATGGTCAAGTTATTTAAACAGAAATTCGTCCCTCCAGTCCTTTTAAAGAAAATGGTCAGTGACCTTATCATACCAAGTAAACAAGAAAACGTTGAAATTATGTTAAATTGAAACAAGGAAGTACAATGAGTGTGTTTTATTTACAGTGCACGAAATGAACAAGTCATTTCATAGTGGTTTCTGTGATTTCCCAGCAGAATGTGTGACGGTATTAAACTGAACTGTGTCAGTGAAGGAGATCTCAAAATAGCTGTCAATCAAACGGGATTCAGCCTTTGAACCGATCCTCGAATCAGCACGTGGAAGCTCAGCGTCCAGCCTGGCCAAGCTCCGCCCAAGCTCCGCCCACAGCTCCATTCACCCCAAGAGACACTGAGCATCCGGGGGCGGGACAACATGGTGGTATTTATCCAATTAGCGTCCAGTTTAGAGTCAGTTTCCAGCAGTTCCACTCAGTCCCATTGAAGTGCATGGACGCTGAGCGTCTACGGACAAATGCACTGAGCAGAGATGGAATGAGAAAACACAGACACGGGAATGGAGGAGAAGTGAACAACATCCAGTCCACTGATCTGGGATCAAACTGATTCTGAACCAACTGGTCTGAGGGATGAACGTGTTCCAACACATTTGGAGTCAATGAAATGAAAACAACTGAACAGATTTAACCATTTAATTCTCATAATTTTAGGGGAAGCTGAGCTTCCACTGCAGTCTATGAGAAATCACCTCTGATCTATGGTAGCCCATAAGTGATAAAAATAAATCAAATTAAAGTGAGGCAAGACTCAGCAAAAAGGTGTGTTTGAGAACTACATGCAGTAACACTAAACTTTGATGTCATGCAGGGGGTCACGAAATATCATCCCGTGGGCCGAAATTGGTCCCTGGGCCGCGAGTTTGAGACCCTTGGTTTATAACATGTAAATGGTTCCAGATATCAGTCCAGTTCCTTTTGATCACCGATAGAAGTCAGATTTTCTCCTCCTCCTGCGTTCTCGTCCAGTGAAAGTACCGCCCACTTCTCTTGGGAACGGACCTATGTTCCCCTTAGACCAGTGTTTTTCAACCTAGGGATCAGGACCCCACGTGGGGTCACCTGGAATTCAAATGGGGTCGCCTGAAATGTCTAGTAATTGATAAAAAATATAAAACTGACTAATAAAACAATCTGTGTTGAGTTGACAGAGCCAATCCCAATCCATAGCAGACAAACTGTGGTTCTGTTTATCTGTCAAATGTTCATTGTGGTCAGTTTCAGATGCTGCAGCTCTTTCATAATTCATAGTTTCAGTTCTTGTTTGTTCAGTATTAATTGTCCTCCTTGTAAATCACAGCTGGACTGACTGGACAGATCCTGACCAAGGAAAATCAAATTCTCACTTTGTGCAGTAATCTACACCTGAATTTACTGCCTCTGTCCACAATAATAGACATTATATAGACTAAATGTCCTCTGAAATTAACATCTATTTGAAACATAGTATAGAAAACTATCACAGGATCAAAAACAAATTAATTTTAGCAACAAAAAAAAGGGTCTGTTTTTAATGTCTGGGGTTGCCAGAAAAGTGTGATGTTAAAATGGGGTCAGGAGTAAAAAAAAGGTTGGAACCACTGGTTTAAACCAAATATTCATCGCTGTGATTCCATAATATTCTACTGTTGTATTCACCACAGACGAAGACCACACAACATAGAAGAGTATTGAAAAAACAAGGAATTTGAATCCAATAATAATTCCTTGCATTTATAGCTCTCTCTCTCTCAATATATATATATATATATATATATGTATATATGTATATATATATATATATATATATATATATATATATATATATATATATATATATATATATATACATATTTATATATATATATATATATATATATATATATATATATATATATATATATAATTTTTTCTGTACCTGAGATGTGACACACCTCTTCACTCAGTTCTAAATAGGCAGCAGTTTATTCAACAACCACCTTTAAACTAAGACTATGTTCAGATGCAGGTAAATGTGTCCACATGTGACCTGGATCTGATCTGTTAAAGACACTTTGAACAGCACTAATCTGACCCAGACCACTTTCATATGTGGTCCTAAATCTGACCCGGACCACTTTCATATGTGGTCCTAAATCTGACCCGGACCACTTTCATATGTGGTCCTAAATCTGATACAGATCTGATATTTTCAATGTGACTTCAGTCTGAACGGCCAGGTCGCATTTATCCGAACTTTACGTCATAGAAATGCAACAAATGTCACGATTCTGCATCCCAGGAATGTTACTTCTGTAAACACAGTGTGTGTCTGTGTGGTCTCGTATTCCATCAGGACCTCTTTAGTGCATGTGGGTCACTTCAGGACCTCTTTAGTGCATGTGGGTCACTTCAGGGTCCCATTCAGTTCAGACTCAAAACTGATAGAAGTCGCATTTAATGTGAATATGAACGAACACACAAAAAAATCAGATTTGACCCAAAAATTCTGAATTGTGCATTAGACCTGCTGTGTGGGCGGAGCCTAATTCCTCAGTTTAATGTAAGAACACACAGAGAAGCGTCCGTTACCAGGAACATCTTTAATAACTCAGTGCCGGTGGACTCCTCAGGGAACGCTGTGTTCATGTACGTACACACAGAATGGGTTCTATACGCTGTCAGAGTGTGTGACGCTGTCAGGCCTTCAGGTAGAGGTCAGAGGTCAGAGGTCAGTCGCTGGCATTGGACACCAAAGCCAAGAGGGTGACTCTGTAGACGTGGATGTGATCCCCCTTTAAGGTTAGAGACACACACGAGTGGACCACGTCATAGGGCTGAAACACACACAGAAACACACAAAAACACACACAGAAACACAACATCAGTCAGTGAACGGCACACACTACACACACTACACACACCACACACACTAGTCTCTTTTCCATTGGACATGTGCACAAAACGTTCCCCATATTTCCTAAATGTGTTAAAAACAGAAGTGTGTAGTGTGGGTTTGTCCATTCAGTCCTGCTGTGCTGCTGAGTTTCTTTCTTGTGGTAGATGTCAGTGTCAGTCCTTCCATAAACATGAACATAAATCTGTGTTGTTTTGAATCTAGAATGCTGGTTCCTCCTCTATCTCCTACTAAATTCTAAACTGATGTGGTTTCCTGCTGTGTTCACACATACACACACATTTGGTTTCAGGCTGGGCAAGTTATTGCGTTATTACTGCGTTAACGTATTCATTAAATAATGCCGACAGTTTTTTTTCCTCTCCCGTTAATGCGGTTTTATTCTAACTCCTATTCTTCTGCTTGTGTGCGTGTAGCGATTAGCTGCAGATAGACAACAGGTTTACCAAGAAAAGCCGGACCCCAAAAACTTGTGTCCAAATCTGTTCCTGTAGACTCACTGTAAAACTGACACATACAAACTAAATATGTCTGAGTTCTGTTCACTGCCTTAGTACATTTACATGGCATTATACATTTAAATGAATGGGAAAAAGACTGCTAGCTTGATGCTAACTTGAATGGGAAAATCCATAGACATGCTAACGAATAGCATTTACGGATTAATTTAAGATTTACAACGTCTTTTTATCCAGAAACAAAGGTTCACATCAGAGATATTTCATACTATTCATTCTGACAACAACTGAACAGAAAATACTCACAGGCAAACATTTTTGGGGGCCATACAAACAAAGTGAAAGAAACGTGTCTGTTAGTTCCTTCTTATGTCTGAACTGACTACGGGAACACCGAATGGACAAAACATACATTAGTGCAACTTATTCCCACCACTAGAGGGCCCCCTTTGTTTACTTTGCACAACTGAACATCACATCTTCTTTTTACAGTCCGTTGCTGTGGCTCTGTGAACACTCGTAGGTAAACCATGGGTCACAGGAACAGGAGGATGTGGATCAGGGTCGGTTTGACAGTTGGCGTCATCATGTGTTTCAACCAATGACAGCATTTGGGGCGAGCTTAAGACTTCTGTCAATCACTCACAACCGGAAATAAACATGTGTGGACATAAACATGTGTAACAGTAGCGGTCTGTTCCATGGACATTTTCATTTTAAATGTCTTCAGATGGTGGGGGGGGGACACAGGTGTTTGGAAGCACTGACATGTGCAATTATTTTTATCAGCGGAGTACTGCAGTCTGAAATATCACTGAAAGGAAATACACACTGTTGATGCAGGCAACCCCCCCTGCATATAACTATGCGATTAATCATGATTAATCCCAGAAATCCACACGATTGACTGTGATTAAGAATTTCAATTGTTGCCCAACACTAGTTTGGTTTAAACTCTTCTTTTCTTGTTCTAACATCTGTCCACATCTGTTGGTTTTGGTCATGTGACTCTAGTTGGACTCAAAGGTCTTTCCATTACAGTTTTGTGTGATATATCATTTTAACTACACCTGAAAAACCACCTCTTGAAAAACAAGAGTTTTGGCAAAATTGTTGTTTTTCCATTATGCAAATTTTTTACGCACAAGTTCTATTCACACAGTTTGAGGGTCAATGGAAAAGAGACTAGTGACAAAACCTGACAGTTGTACAGACGCATTTACAGTAGATGTTACAAAAATATGATGACACATGTTTTAATAACTGATGACAAAAATGACATATGTACTGTATGGAATAATGCTGCCTGCACGTGCCATTGGAAGTATGGTAAAAACTAGGTACAAACTCAGAAACTGCACATGAACGCCACCTCATGTTGTATTTCCACTGGAGAACCTTTGACATTCAGACCAATATGATCATAAATAAAATAATAACACGGAGGAAGTGGAACATGAATGCCATTGTCTTTTGTATTGTCCTTTATATGATGAACTGAGAGCTTCTTTGTTTAATGAGATGTTCATCTGAAATCCTGATCTGTTCTGGAGCACTGATGACGACAAGATGAAATGGTTTAGTTCAAATGTATATAAATGAGCAGTATTTATTTGTTTGTTGAATTAAATATTGACTTCAGTGTTGGAACTTCTGTGTCTAAACTGTTGCACCAGATGCTTATTATCTCCTCCAGGAGGTTTTGTGATCACTTTGCTTTATGTGTTTGTGTGTTTGTTTGTTAGCAACTTTAGTGTAAAACTCTTCCACCCATCTTTCCCAAATCTTCCCCACAGATAGGCCTAGGCCCTGGGACCAACCCAGTCCATTTTGGTCCCAGTAGGACAAAGTTCAAGGTCACAGCAAGGTCACAACATCTACAATTTTCCTGTCATCATTGAGACATTTTTGAAAATTCATGAAAAATTCAAAACGACTCCGATTAGCCTCCAATTGGATCCACCTGTAGCTTAGAACAATATCTTGTATCTGGAACTAAATTGTCCACATCCACTGTGGAATGTGGACTCTGTGGACATTTACACTGAACATTAAAAATCCCGTTTACCACACATTTAAAATTAGAACTTAACTAATATTGATGTGAATTGAATCTAATTGGACAGACACATGACTGGGACCAGATTCAGCTGTTTCTGCTGTATGGAACAACCTGGAAACTGTGGAATTTACACAGAAATAGTCGATCCACACATGCACAGTGTTCAGGGTGAAGGAGGAGGTTTACGTTCTCTGAACACTTGTTTTTTACTTCTAACCCATAGGGGGCGCCCAACAGCGGTGCTCATCCTGTTGAATTCCCCCTGATGGGACAGGTCCGTCCTCACCTTGTGTCCCCCTGATGGGACAGGTCCGTCCTCACCTTGTGTCCCCCCTGATGGGACAGGTCCGTCCTCACCTTGTGTCCCCCTGATGGGACAGGTCCGTCCTCACCTTGTGTCCCCCTGATGGGACAGGTCCGTCCTCACCTTGTGTCCCCCCTGATGGGACAGGTCCGTCCTCACCTTGTGTCCCCCTGATGGGACAGGTCCGTCCTCACCTTGTGTCCTCGCTGTGGTCTCCATGTTATGCTGATAGTGCGTGTATGTCCCGCCTCCACGCTGCCTCTGATTGGCTCCACACTGAAGCCCTGCTGCTGCAGCGACGTCACATGATCCCAGTGAAAGTCAGCGCTCTGAAACGAGGGGACACAGGTGGGTTCTGCTGGTCTGAACCCAGCCCCTGGTTCTGTCACATACACATCAGCTGGAGGACACGTGGACTGGGTTCAACACCTGGGTTCATGGTCTTTGGAACCGGGCACAGAACTAAGACTGGGACCCATTCACACATTTGACAAACCAGAACCAGTACAGAACCAGTACTGGTCTCTGGACCAGTTCAACTAGAGTCCACAACAACAAGAGTTTCCATCTGAACTCAAACAGGCACTGGGACATGGGTTCTGCCACGGTTCTGTCCACAGCTGCACTCCTGTGTGACCAAGACCTGGGGTGGATGAGGGTCAGACCATCCTAAAGACTCTCAACGGGGTTCAGGTCTGGACTCAGCATGGTTTAGGTCTGGACTCTGTGGTTCTGGTCTGGACTCAGTGGTTTGGGTCTGGACTTGGTGGTTCAGGTCTGGACTCTATGGTTCAGGTCTGGACTCTATGGATCAGGTCTGGACTCAGCAGTTCTGGTCTGGACTCAGTGGGTCTGGACTCGGCAGTTCTGGTCTGGACTCGGTGGTTCTGGTTTGGACTCTATGGTTCAGGTCTGGACTCAATGGTTCAGGTCTGGACTTTGTGGTTCTGGTCTGGACTTGGTGGTTCAGGTCTGGACTCGGTGGTTCGGGTCTGGACTCTGTGGTTCAGGTCTGGACTCGGTGGTTCAGGTCTGGACTCTGTGGTTCCGGTCTGGACTTTGTGGTTCATGTCTGGACTCGGTGGTTCTGGTCTGGACTTTGTGGTTCTGGTCTGGACTCGGTGGTTCTGGTCTGGACTTAGTGGTTCAGGTCTGGACTCGGTGGTTCTGGTCTGGACTTTGTGGTTCTGGTCTGGACTCGGTGGTTCTGGTCTGGACTTAGTGGTTCAGGTCTGGACTCATCAAACCCTGCTGACCCTTACAGGTTCAGTCCTCCATGGGGTGAATTTGTTAAATCCACATTCAGTCACAGTTTGATCACATGAGGACCACACCAGTAAAAGAACAGAATAATAACCTGTACATAAAGACAACTTACTTAAAAAAGTAAAATAACATGAAAATATTTACACTTACAAACTATCCTTCCACAAAAAATGTGAAAAATCAGAATAAATCTGAAATGTCTAAAAAAAAAAAATCTGTGTATTTGTACCATATTCTGTCTGTTATTACATGTTTTGTTTATTTCTAGATTCACTGTGACCTGTACGTTATATGTACATGTGGAAATGGTGAACTGAGGCAGAATATTATTAAAAATGCACCTATTTTTCTTAAATGTCAGGTTGTTCATATTTGTTCCAGTTATTCACATTTTTTAAAGGATAGTTTACAGATGTAAATAGTTTAATAATGTAATGTCACTTGTTTCACACTAAAACACAGAGTAGATCTGACATTATTAATAGTTTATTCTGTTGTTCTTTCAGTGGTGTGTGTGTGTGTGTGTGTGTGTGTGTGTGTGTGTGGGGGGGGGGTCAGTGGTTAGCGGACCCACCTTCTTACTGGACTGTGTGGAGCGGATGCAGCCCACCTGCAGCCCTCGGACCACAGGTTGGACCACCCCGGCGTCACAGCGGGCCTTCAGGGTCAGCGTCACAGGGATGGACGTGTGCGCCTCCGACGCTCCTACAAACACAGGACACGAGCTGTAACCCTGTCAGGCATGAATTATGAGGAACGTAGTTGAGTTTTTTTCCTGAGTGTTTTTATTTCTCTTTCGGCATGAATAAAAAACAATGCAATTGATTTTTTTTTTTTTTTTTATGAACGTCTTTTTCACAGAGTTACAAAAATGTCCACTCAGCTGGACACCAAGCATTTAATTTTTTGAAGAAAAAAAAACATGTATTTAAAACCCATGATCAGAAAATGAAATACTGTGCAAAAACTATGAAATGAAAACATTTTTCATGCAGCTAATCTGATGTTTTCTCACATTTTAACATACTCTAATACTAGTTATTTCTAACTTCATGCAGATAATATGGAAAAAGACAGTACTGGTCTGAATGTCAGTGTATGGGATGGTGCATAAGTGTCCACTGTGTGCTGAAATGCAACTAAAACAACAAAACCCATGAATATATAAGAGAACAGCTGGAGAAGAACTGTCCACTGGAGTGACCACTATGCATGAAAGGGTTAATTCATTTATTTATTTTTTTTGGTAATTCTTCTTTTTTTAAATAATCTTTTTATTGGTTTTTCAGATTTTATGAACATGAACAGAAAGAGCAACGAATGACAAAACATACAAAAAGAAAAAGAAAATCCCCAAACTAACGATGATAAATTCGAAAAGTTAGATAACAGAGAAAATAAAAGATAAATAAAATTCAATAATAAATAAATAGATAATAATAAATATGTAAATATATACAAGACACAAGGATTTGATAGAAGACAGATAAATGAGTAGCACATATGAAACAGAAACAGCCAACGTCCTCCAGGAACAAATGATGAGTCTGTCAGGAGTTCAGCCCAGAGCCTCCGACATGAGTCTGATCTGTGGTTTAGATCATGTGTCAGCTTCTCAAGAGGAAAAACAGCTGATATCTGTGATAGCCACACATCTACTGTAGGAACCTGACGAGCGGAACACTGTAACAGGATAAACCGTTTAACCAGAAATAAGAGAAACTGTTAACAAAGGTTTGGAATCTGTGTCGGAAAGACAGTCTGGATTAAAGCTGCACATGTATCGTCTGAGCATCGCGATGTACGTGTACGCAATACTCACTGCTGTACGATCTCTACACACGACTGCACCCACAAAACTGCAATGGAAAGACCTTTTACCCCAACTAGAGTCAGGTGGATTTAAAAAAAAAAAAAAAAAAAAAAAAAAAGATGTTGACGGACATTACAACAAGTGAAGAAGAAAAGTTTTAAAAGAAACATGATGCAGTATGTGTGGACACACCAGGAAACCCAGTCATTTTTTAATCTAGTAGCAGATAGAGGGGTAATATAGAATATATAATAACGATAATGCATATATCTGTAAATCAACACCATATTTACGTTTGTCGCCATGTTTATGGAATGACTTCTCGTGTCATCCTGCGATAATAAATAAACAAATCATCACATTTGTTATTTAATGGATAAACTGACATTATGCACTTCTGTTTTTTCGACATTTAGTAAATATGGGTAAAGTTTCGCACATATGTCCAATGGAAAAGCGACTATTCATATAATTACTGTAACGTTGCTGTTCTTGATAAACCTGATCTGCACAAACATGTTTGAGTGTAAATTAATTGCTAGACTGTAATTAACAGTTTTCTTAAAAAAAATTTTTTTTTGCATAGTATCTCCATGAAGTGAGTAGTAACTAGTATTCGAGTATGTTAAAATGTGAGAAAACATCAGGTTAGCTGCATTAAAAATATTTTTATTTCATAGTTTTCACACAGTATATCACTTTCTGATACTGTGTTTTAAATACATGTGTCTTTGCTTCAAAAATTAAAGGTGAGTGGACAGTTTTGTAACTCCATGAAAAATAGGTTCATTAAAAAATTGCATTCACATTGTTTTTTTCATGCCTTAAGAGGAATAAAAACACTCAGGAAAAAATCTTGACTAAGGTTCTCATAATTCATGCATCAAAGGGTTAAAGTCATCAGAGGTCATGAACTTTAACCCCTGGGTCCAGGCTGTCAGTCATTTTAGACCAGGTTCTACGTTCAGCCCAGTAGGAGCTCAGATGGACCGGACCAGGAAAATAAGACAAAAGTCCTAAATAAACACTGACAAGTCCAAGCACTGACTCTGTTTAAGGATGTCAGACTGACATGAACGGACCCAGACTGTACCTGTGGGCGGGGGGGCGGTGGTCAGAGGCGGGACCAGGGACTCGACGGGCAGCGTGGGCGGGTCTGCTCCACACACGTACACGTTGTGTGACGCGGCCGCGCCCTTCACGTCCACCTCACACACGGTCCTCTGGTGGACAGACAGGACAGGGTTAGTGACGGGCTCTGACCGGCACAGGCTGCGGTCAGCGGCTGAGGTGTGGCTGACGTCCTGCTGACCCCGTCCATCAGCTCCACGGTCAGTCTGGCTCTGCACAGTTCAGACGGCTGATGGGGACGGAAGGCGACGCTGATGTCCTCAGTCTGTCCTGGAGCGACGCTGCCCTCTGCTGGCACCACACTGAACCCACTCAGCCCACTGGAGCTCTGAGCTCCTGCACAGACCAGCACCAGCACAGCCACAGTCAGAATACGTCAGTAATCCCAGGGGGAAATTATCCTGTGTTAGAATTGTTCCATTTAAGTAGAATAAACTGTGCAATAAACCGTATCCCTGTTCAACCTGTAGCATGATCGACATAGGCACAACTGTTAATAGTATATATAGCGTTTTCCATTTGTCCTTATTTTTTTGATTTTGCACTTCTTCTGCTCTTGTGTGCTTTTTGTAATCCGCTGCTGTAACCTGGAATTTCCCTCTGTGAGACAAATAAAGGCATAAATAAAAGCACATCTTATCTTATCTTAATAAAAAGTAGCAGGAAAGAAATTGTCAACAGAAATAAATAAATATATATATATACTGGCTAAGATGTGCTTAGAGGTTTTATTTGTGTCTGTGTTCATATTAAATCAGTCTCAGTGAATCCAAAGGAACTTTGTGTTGGTAAATGACAGTTGTTCAAATGGACAGGATTTCAGTTCTGTTCAACATGTTGATGCTCATATGAACTATGTTTTCAGCTCAAAAATGAACCATTTCAGCACAATTAATGCTCAAAATGTCACAAATGGACAAGTTCTATTTGAACTGAACTGAGCTGAAAAACAAATCTTCTCTTCTTTTAGATTCCCCAGTTTTTCTTCCCAGATTCTCTCCTCCATATCACATGTTTTATTTGTACAGGTTCAATCTGGAGTATGGTGCTGATCCATCCTGCTTCTGTTCCACCAATACATACATGAAGAATGGCACACAGCACTGTTTACATCAACACTTTTACAATAAGAAGCATTTTATTAAAAAAAAAAAAAAAAAAAAAAAAAAAAAAAAAAAAAAAATATATATATATATATATATATATATATATATATATATATATATATATATATATATATATACACACACATTAATTATTTATTTAAGAAATTAATAATCCCGAATAATATTTTTGTTATAGTATAATGAAAATACAGCATTTTGGGAAAATGGCAACAAGAAAAATTTACACGTTGTACACAAAAGATAATATTATTACAATTAATAAGATATTAATATAAGATCTCTCTCTCTCTCTCTCTCTCTCTCTCTATATATATATATATATATATATATATATATATAGACAGACAGACAGACAGAGACAGACAGACAGACAGACAGATAGATAGATAGATGTTAACACACATAGTTTCAGCTTCATTTCCTCCACACCTCACTGGTATATTTGTAATATTAGGTGCAGTGTTACTTCCACCTTACCCACAGTTGGCTGAATGTCTGTGCCCTGGAGGAGGTCCAGTACATCAGGTCCAGACCATGGACCGGATGGAGCCAGACCGGCCAACCGGACCCTGAAGCCCACCTGGACTGCAGACCTGTTCTGTAGCTGCAGGAACACACACACACACACAGTGTCAGGACCAGTATCTGTACCTGCATGAACGCATCTAAGAATCAATGTTGTAGAAGATGACGGTGTTTCCATGGTAACTACAGAGCCTCTGAACATCCAAATATGGTCATATCTGATGACCATGAAAAGATGAAGAACTGTATTTGACACTAATTATTCACATGGATTGATAGGATTAATGGATCAACAGGAATTAAACAGTTTAGATCAGTAGATGGTTTAGTTTAAAGGTGGACGTTTGGGTCTTTAAGGGTTAAAGGTGGACGTTTGGGTCTGTAAGGGTTAAAGGTGGACGTTTGGGTCTGTAAGGGTTAAAGGTGGACGTTTGGGTCTGTAAGGGTTAAAGGTGGACGTTTGGGTCTTTAAGGGTTAAAGGTGGACGTTTGGGTCTGTAAGGGTTAAAGGTGGACGTTTGGGTCTGTAAGGGTTAAAGGTGGACGTTTGGGTCTTTAAGGGTTAAAGGTGGACGTTTGGGTCTTTAAGGGTTAAAGGTGGGTGTGTGGGTCTGTAAGGGTTAAAGGTGGATGTTTGGGTCTGTAAGGGTTAAAGGTGGACGTTTGGGTCTTTAAGGGTTAAAGGTGGACGTTTGGGTCTTTAAGGGTTAAAGGTGGGTGTGTGGGTCTGTAAGGGTTAAAGGTGGATGTTTGGGTCTGTAAGGGTTAAAGGTGGACGTTTGGGTCTTTAAGGGTTAAAGGTGGACGTTTGGGTCTGTAAGGGTTAAAGGTGGACGTTTGGGTCTGTAAGGGTTAAAGGTGGACGTTTGGGTCTTTAAGGGTTAAAGGTGGATGTTTGGGTCTTTAAGGGTTAAAGGTGGACGTTTGGGTCTGTAAGGGTTAAAGGTGGATGTTTGGGTCTTTAAGGGTTAAAGGTGGACGTTTGGGTCTGTAAGGGTTAAAGGTGGACGTTTGGGTCTTTAAGGGTTAAAGGTGGATGTTTGGGTCTTTAAGGGTTAAAGGTGGACGTTTGGGTCTTTAAGGGTTAAAGGTGGGTGTGTGGGTCTTTAAGGGTTAAAGGTGGACGTTTGGGTCTTTAAGGGTTAAAGGTGGACGTTTGGGTCTGTAAGGGTTAAAGGTGGACGTTTGGGTCTTTAAGGGTTAAAGGTGGACGTTTGGGTCTGTAAGGGTTAAAGGTGGACGTTTGGGTCTGTAAGGGTTAAAGGTGGACGTTTGGGTCTTTAAGAGTTAAAGGTGGACGTTTGGGTCTTTAAGGGTTAAGGGTGGACGTTTGGGTCTGTAAGGGTTAAAGGTGGACGTTTGGGTCTGTAAGGGTTAAAGGTGGACGTTTGGGTCTTTAAGGGTTAAAGGTGGACGTTTGGGTCTTTAAGGGTTAAAGGTGGACGTTTGGGTCTTTAAGGGTTAAAGGTGGGTGTGTGGGTCTGTAAGGGTTAAAGGTGGACGTTTGGGTCTTTAAGGGTTAAAGGTGGACGTTTGGGTCTGTAAGGGTTAAAGGAGGACGTTTGGGTCTTTAAGGGTTAAAGGTGGACGTTTGGGTCTGTAAGGGTTAAAGGTGGGTGTGTGGGTCTTTAAGGGTTAAAGGTGGACGTTTGGGTCTTTAAGGGTTAAAGGTGGGTGTGTGGGTCTTTAAGGGTTAAAGGTGGACGTTTGGGTCTGTAAGGGTTAAAGGTGGACGTTTGGGCCTTTAAGGGTTAAAGGTGGGTGTGTGGGTCTTTAAGGGTTAAAGGTGGGTGTTTGGGTCTTTAAGGGTTAAAGGTGGGTGTGTGGGTCTTTAAGGGTTAAAGGTGGGTGTTTGGGTCTTTAAGGGTTAAAGGTGGGTGTTTGGGTCTTTAAGGGTTAAAGGTGGGTGTTTGGGTCTTTAAGGGTTAAAGGTGGATGTTTGGGTCTGTAAGGGTTAAAGGTGGATGTTTGGGTCTTTAAGGGTTAAAGGTGGACGTTTGGGTCTGTAAGGGTTAAAGGTGGACGTTTGGGTCTTTAAGGGTTAAAGGTGGATGTTTGGGTCTTTAAGGGTTAAAGGTGGACGTTTGGGTCTTTAAGGGTTAAAGGTGGGTGTGTGGGTCTGTAAGGGTGAAAGGTGGACGTTTGGGTCTTTAAGGGTTAAAGGTGGACGTTTGGGTCTGTAAGGGTTAAAGGTGGACGTTTGGGTCTGTAAGGGTTAAAGGTGGACGTTTGGGTCTTTAAGGGTTAAAGGTGGACGTTTGGGTCTGTAAGGGTTAAAGGTGGACGTTTGGGTCTGTAAGGGTTAAAGGTGGACGTTTGGGTCTTTAAGGGTTAAAGGTGGACGTTTGGGTCTTTAAGGGTTAAAGGTGGACGTTTGGGTCTGTAAGGGTTAAAGGTGGACGTTTGGGTCTGTAAGGGTTAAAGGTGGACGTTTGGGTCTTTAAGGGTTAAAGGTGGACGTTTGGGTCTGTAAGGGTTAAAGGTGGATGTTTGGGTCTTTAAGGGTTAAAGGTGGACGTTTGGGTCTTTAAGGGTTAAAGGTGGGTGTGTGGGTCTGTAAGGGTTAAAGGTGGACGTTTGGGTCTTTAAGGGTTAAAGGTGGACGTTTGGGTCTGTAAGGGTTAAAGGTGGACGTTTGGGTCTGTAAGGGTTAAAGGTGGACGTTTGGGTCTTTAAGGGTTAAAGGTGGACGTTGGGTCTGTAAGGGTTAAAGGTGGACGTTTGGGTCTGTAAGGGTTAAAGGTGGACGTTTGGGTCTTTAAGGGTTAAAGGTGGACGTTTGGGTCTTTAAGGGTTAAAGGTGGACGTTTGGGTCTGTAAGGGTTAAAGGTGGATGTTTGGGTCTGTAAGGGTTAAAGGTGGATGTTTGGGTCTTTAAGGGTTAAAGGTGGACGTTTGGGTCTGTAAGGGTTAAAGGTGGACGTTTGGGTCTGTAAGGGTTAAAGGTGGACGTTTGGGTCTTTAAGGGTTAAAGGTGGATGTTTGGGTCTTTAAGGGTTAAAGGTGGATGTTTGGGTCTGTAAGGGTTAAAGGTGGATGTTTGGGTCTTTAAGGGTTAAAGGTGGACGTTTGGGTCTGTAAGGGTTAAAGGTGGACGTTTGGGTCTTTAAGGGTTAAAGGTGGATGTTTGGGTCTTTAAGGGTTAAAGGTGGACGTTTGGGTCTTTAAGGGTTAAAGGTGGGTGTGTGGGTCTGTAAGGGTTAAAGATGGACGTTTGGGTCTTTAAGGGTTAAAGGTGGACGTTTGGGTCTGTAAGGGTTAAAGGAGGACGTTTGGGTCTTTAAGGGTTAAAGGTGGACGTTTGGGTCTGTAAGGGTTAAAGGTGGGTGTATGGGTCTTTAAGGGTTAAAGGTGGACGTTTGGGTCTTTAAGGGTTAAAGGTGGGTGTGTGGGTCTTTAAGGGTTAAAGGTGGACGTTTGGGTCTGTAAGGGTTAAAGGTGGACGTTTGGGCCTTTATGGGTTAAAGGTGGGTGTGTGGGTCTTTAAGGGTTAAAGGTGGGTGTGTGGGTCTTTAAGGGTTAAAGGTGGGTGTTTGGGTCTTTAAGGGTTAAAGGTGGGTGTGTGGGTCTTTAAGGGTTAAAGGTGGGTGTTTGGGTCTTTAAGGGTTAAAGGTGGGTGTTTGGGTCTTTAAGGGTTAAAGGTGGGTGTTTGGGTCTTTAAGGGTTAAAGGTGGGTGTTTGGGTCTTTAGGGGTTAAAGGTGGGTGTTTGGGCCTTTAAGGGTTAAAGGTGGGTGTGTGGGTCTTTAGGGGTTAAAGGTGGGTGTTTGGGTCTTTAGGGGTTAAAGGTGGACGTTTGGGTCTTTAAGGGTTAAAGGTGGGTGTGTGGGTCTTTCAGGGTTAAAGGTGGGTGTGTGGGTCTTTCAGGGTTAAAGGTGGATGTTTGGGTCTTTAAGGGTTAAAGGAGGACGTTTGGGTCTTTAAGGGTTAAAGGAGGACGTTTGGGTCTTTAAGGGTTAAAGGTGGACGTTTGGGTCTGTAAGGGTTAAAGGTGGACGTTTGGGTCTTTAAGGGTTAAAGGTGGACGTTTGGGTCTGTAAGGGTTAAAGGTGGACGTTTGGGTCTTTAAGGGTTAAAGGGGGATGTTTGGGTCTTTAAGGGTTAAAGGTGGACGTTTGGGTCTGTAAGGGTTAAAGGTGGATGTTTGGGTCTTTAAGGGTTAAAGGTGGACGTTTGGGTCTGTAAGGGTTAAAGGTGGACGTTTGGGTCTTTAAGGGTTAAAGGTGGATGTTTGGGTCTTTAAGGGTTAAAGGTGGACGTTTGGGTCTTTAAGGGTTAAAGGTGGGTGTGTGGGTCTGTAAGGGTTAAAGGTGGACGTTTGGGTCTTTAAGGGTTAAAGGTGGGTGTTTGGGTCTTTAGGGGTTAAAGGTGGGTGTGTGGGTCTTTAAGGGTTAAAGGTGGGTGTGTGGGTCTTTAGGGGTTAAAGGTGGGTGTGTGGGTCTTTAGGGGTTAAAGGTGGGTGTGTGGGTCTTTAAGGGTTAAAGGTGGACGTTTGGGTCTTTAAGGGTTAAAGGTGGATGTTTGGGTCTTTAAGGGTTAAAGGTGGACGTTTGGGTCTTTAAGGGTTAAAGGTGGGTGTGTGGGTCTGTAAGGGTTAAAGGTGGACGTTTGGGTCTTTAAGGGTTAAAGGTGGACGTTTGGGTCTGTAAGGGTTAAAGGTGGGTGTGTGGGTCTTTAAGGGTTAAAGGTGGACGTTTGGGTCTTTAAGGGTTAAAGGTGGGTGTGTGGGTCTTTAAGGGTTAAAGGTGGACGTTTGGGTCTGTAAGGGTTAAAGGTGGACGTTTGGGCCTTTAAGGGTTAAAGGTGGGTGTGTGGGTCTTTAAGGGTTAAAGGTGGGTGTGTGGGTCTTTAAGGGTTAAAGGTGGGTGTTTGGGTCTTTAAGGGTTAAAGGTGGGTGTGTGGGTCTTTAAGGGTTAAAGGTGGGTGTTTGGGTCTTTAAGGGTTAAAGGTGGGTGTGTGGGTCTTTAAGGGTTAAAGGTGGGTGTTTGGGTCTTTAAGGGTTAAAGGTGGGTGTTTGGGTCTTTAAGGGTTAAAGGTGGACGTTTGGGTCTTTAAGGGTTAAAGGTGGGTGTGTGGGTCTTTAAGGGTTAAAGGTGGGTGTTTGGGTCTTTCAGGGCTAAAGGTGGGTGTGTGGGTCTTTAAGGGTTAAAGGTGGGTGTTTGGGTCTTTAGGGGTTAAAGGTGGGTGTGTGGGTCTTTAAGGGTTAAAGGTGGGTGTTTGGGTCTTTAAGGGTTAAAGGTGGATGTTTGGGTCTTTAAGGGTTAAAGGTGGATGTTTGGGTCTGTAAGGGTTAAAGGTGGATGTTTGGGTCTTTAAGGGTTAAAGGTGGACGTTTGGGTCTGTAAGGGTTAAAGGTGGACGTTTGGGTCTTTAAGGGTTAAAGGTGGATGTTTGGGTCTTTAAGGGTTAAAGGTGGACGTTTGGGTCTTTAAGGGTTAAAGGTGGGTGTGTGGGTCTGTAAGGGTTAAAGATGGACGTTTGGGTCTTTAAGGGTTAAAGGTGGACGTTTGGGTCTGTAAGGGTTAAAGGAGGACGTTTGGGTCTTTAAGGGTTAAAGGTGGACGTTTGGGTCTGTAAGGGTTAAAGGTGGGTGTGTGGGTCTTTAAGGGTTAAAGGTGGACGTTTGGGTCTTTAAGGGTTAAAGGTGGGTGTGTGGGTCTTTAAGGGTTAAAGGTGGACGTTTGGGTCTGTAAGGGTTAAAGGTGGACGTTTGGGCCTTTAAGGGTTAAAGGTGGGTGTGTGGGTCTTTAAGGGTTAAAGGTGGGTGTTTGGGTCTTTAAGGGTTAAAGGTGGGTGTGTGGGTCTTTAAGGGTTAAAGGTGGGTGTTTGGGTCTTTAAGGGTTAAAGGTGGGTGTTTGGGTCTTTAAGGGTTAAAGGTGGGTGTTTGGGTCTTTAAGGGTTAAAGGTGGATGTTTGGGTCTGTAAGGGTTAAAGGTGGATGTTTGGGTCTTTAAGGGTTAAAGGTGGACGTTTGGGTCTGTAAGGGTTAAAGGTGGACGTTTGGGTCTTTAAGGGTTAAAGGTGGATGCTTGGGTCTTTAAGGGTTAAAGGTGGACGTTTGGGTCTTTAAGGGTTAAAGGTGGGTGTGTGGGTCTGTAAGGGTTAAAGGTGGACGTTTGGGTCTTTAAGGGTTAAAGGTGGACGTTTGGGTCTGTAAGGGTTAAAGGTGGACGTTTGGGTCTGTAAGGGTTAAAGGTGGACGTTTGGGTCTTTAAGAGTTAAAGGTAGACGTTTGGGTCTGTAAGGGTTAAAGGTGGACGTTTGGGTCTGTAAGGGTTAAAGGTGGACGTTTGGGTCTTTAAGGGTTAAAGGTGGACGTTTGGGTCTGTAAGGGTTAAAGGTGGACGTTTGGGTCTGTAAGGGTTAAAGGTGGACGTTTGGGTCTTTAAGGGTTAAAGGTGGATGTTTGGGTCTTTAAGGGTTAAAGGTGGATGTTTGGGTCTGTAAGGGTTAAAGGTGGATGTTTGGGTCTTTAAGGGTTAAAGGTGGACGTTTGGGTCTGTAAGGGTTAAAGGTGGACGTTTGGGTCTGTAAGGGTTAAAGGTGGACGTTTGGGTCTTTAAGGGTTAAAGGTGGATGTTTGGGTCTTTAAGGGTTAAAGGTGGATGTTTGGGTCTGTAAGGGTTAAAGGTGGATGTTTGGGTCTTTAAGGGTTAAAGGTGGACGTTTGGGTCTGTAAGGGTTAAAGGTGGACGTTTGGGTCTTTAAGGGTTAAAGGTGGATGTTTGGGTCTTTAAGGGTTAAAGGTGGACGTTTGGGTCTTTAAGGGTTAAAGGTGGGTGTGTGGGTCTGTAAGGGTTAAAGATGGACGTTTGGGTCTTTAAGGGTTAAAGGTGGACGTTTGGGTCTGTAAGGGTTAAAGGAGGACGTTTGGGTCTTTAAGGGTTAAAGGTGGACGTTTGGGTCTGTAAGGGTTAAAGGTGGGTGTGTGGGTCTTTAAGGGTTAAAGGTGGACGTTTGGGTCTTTAAGGGTTAAAGGTGGGTGTGTGGGTCTTTAAGGGTTAAAGGTGGACGTTTGGGTCTGTAAGGGTTAAAGGTGGACGTTTGGGCCTTTAAGGGTTAAAGGTGGGTGTGTGGGTCTTTAAGGGTTAAAGGTGGGTGTGTGGGTCTTTAAGGGTTAAAGGTGGGTGTTTGGGTCTTTAAGGGTTAAAGGTGGGTGTGTGGGTCTTTAAGGGTTAAAGGTGGGTGTTTGGGTCTTTAAGGGTTAAAGGTGGGTGTTTGGGTCTTTAAGGGTTAAAGGTGGGTGTTTGGGTCTTTAGGGGTTAAAGGTGGGTGTTTGGGCCTTTAAGGGTTAAAGGTGGGTGTGTGGGTCTTTAGGGGTTAAAGGTGGGTGTTTGGGTCTTTAGGGGTTAAAGGTGGACGTTTGGGTCTTTAAGGGTTAAAGGTGGGTGTGTGGGTCTTTCAGGGTTAAAGGTGGGTGTGTGGGTCTTTCAGGGTTAAAGGTGGATGTTTGGGTCTTTAAGGGTTAAAGGTGGACGTTTGGGTCTTTAAGGGTTAAAGGAGGACGTTTGGGTCTTTAAGGGTTAAAGGTGGACGTTTGGGTCTGTAAGGGTTAAAGGTGGACGTTTGGGTCTTTAAGGGTTAAAGGTGGACGTTTGGGTCTGTAAGGGTTAAAGGTGGACGTTTGGGTCTTTAAGGGTTAAAGGGGGACGTTTGTGTCTTTAAGGGTTAAAGGTGGACGTTTGGGTCTGTAAGGGTTAAAGGTGGATGTTTGGGTCTTTAAGGGTTAAAGGTGGACGTTTGGGTCTGTAAGGGTTAAAGGTGGACGTTTGGGTCTTTAAGGGTTAAAGGTGGATGTTTGGGTCTTTAAGGGTTAAAGGTGGACGTTTGGGTCTTTAAGGGTTAAAGGTGGGTGTGTGGGTCTGTAAGGGTTAAAGGTGGACGTTTGGGTCTTTAAGGGTTAAAGGTGGGTGTTTGGGTCTTTAGGGGTTAAAGGTGGGTGTGTGGGTCTTTAAGGGTTAAAGGTGGGTGTGTGGGTCTTTAGGGGTTAAAGGTGGGTGTGTGGGTCTTTAGGGGTTAAAGGTGGGTGTGTGGGTCTTTAAGGGTTAAAGGTGGACGTTTAGGTCTTTAAGGGTTAAAGGTGGATGTTTGGGTCTTTAAGGGTTAAAGGTGGACGTTTGGGTCTTTAAGGGTTAAAGGTGGGTGTGTGGGTCTGTAAGGGTTAAAGGTGGACGTTTGGGTCTTTAAGGGTTAAAGGTGGACGTTTGGGTCTGTAAGGGTTAAAGGTGGGTGTGTGGGTCTTTAAGGGTTAAAGGTGGACGTTTGGGTCTTTAAGGGTTAAAGGTGGGTGTGTGGGTCTTTAAGGGTTAAAGGTGGACGTTTGGGTCTGTAAGGGTTAAAGGTGGACGTTTGGGCCTTTAAGGGTTAAAGGTGGGTGTGTGGGTCTTTAAGGGTTAAAGGTGGGTGTGTGGGTCTTTAAGGGTTAAAGGTGGGTGTTTGGGTCTTTAAGGGTTAAAGGTGGGTGTGTGGGTCTTTAAGGGTTAAAGGTGGGTGTTTGGGTCTTTAAGGGTTAAAGGTGGGTGTGTGGGTCTTTAAGGGTTAAAGGTGGGTGTTTGGGTCTTTAAGGGTTAAAGGTGGGTGTTTGGGTCTTTAAGGGTTAAAGGTGGACGTTTGGGTCTTTAAGGGTTAAAGGTGGGTGTGTGGGTCTTTAAGGGTTAAAGGTGGGTGTTTGGGTCTTTCAGGGCTAAAGGTGGGTGTGTGGGTCTTTAAGGGTTAAAGGTGGGTGTTTGGGTCTTTAGGGGTTAAAGGTGGGTGTGTGGGTCTTTAAGGGTTAAAGGTGGGTGTTTGGGTCTTTAAGGGTTAAAGGTGGGTGTGTGGGTCTTTAGGGGTTAAAGGTGGACGTTTGGGTCTTTAAGGGTTAAAGGTGGGTGTTTGGGTCTTTAGGGGTTAAAGGTGGACGTTTGGGTCTTCAAGGGTTAAAGGTGGGTGTTTGGGTCTTTAAGGGTTAAAGGTGGGTGTTTGGGTCTTTAGGGGTTAAAGGTGGGTGTGTGGGTCTTTAGGGGTTAAAGGTGGGTGTGTGGGTCTTTAAGGGTTAAAGGTGGGTGTGTGGGTCTTTAGGGGTTAAAGGTGGGTGTGTGGGTCTTTAAGGGTTAAAGGTGGGTGTGTGGGTCTTTAGGGGTTAAAGGTGGGTGTGTGGGTCTTTAGGGGTTAAAGGTGGGTGTGTGGGTCTTTCGGGGTTAAAGGTGGGTGTGTGGGTCTTTAGGGGTTAAAGGTGGGTGTGTGGGTCTTTAGGGGTTAAAGGTGGGTGTGTGGGTCTTTAAGGGTTAAAGGTGAGTGTGTGGGTCTTTAGGGGTTAAAGGTGGGTGTGTGGGTCTTTCAGGGTTAAAGGTGGGTGTGTGGGTCTTTAGGGGTTAAAGGTGGGTGTGTGGGTCTTTAAGGGTTAAAGGTGGGTGTGTGGGTCTTTCAGGGTTAAAGGTGGGTGTGTGGGTCTTTAGGGGTTAAAGGTGGGTGTGTGGGTCTTTAAGGGTTAAAGGTGGGTGTGTGGGTCTTTAGGGGTTAAAGGTGGGTGTGTGGGTCTTTAGGGGTTAAAGGTGGGTGTTTGGGTCTTTAGGGGTTAAAGGTGGGTGTGTGGGTCTTTAGGGGTTAAAGGTGGGTGTTTGGGTCTTTAGGGGTTAAAGGTGGGTGTGTGGGTCTTTAGGGGTTAAAGGTGGGTGTTTGGGTCTTTAGGGGTTAAAGGTGGACGTTTGGGTCTTTAAGGGTTAAAGGTGGGTGTTTGGGTCTTTAGGGGTTAAAGGTGGACGTTTGGGTCTTCAAGGGTTAAAGGTGGGTGTGTGGGTCTTTCAGGGTTAAAGGTGGGTGTTTGGGTCTTTCAGGGTTGAAGGTGGGTGTTTGGGTCTTTCAGGGTTAAAGGTGGGTGTTTCGGTCTTTAAGGGTTAAAGGTGGGTGTTTGGGTCTTTAGGGGTTAAAGGTGGGTGTGTGGGTCTTTAGGGGTTAAAGGTGGGTCTGTGGGTCTTTAAGGGTTAAAGGTGGGTGTGTGGGTCTTTAGGGGTTAAAGGTGGGTGTGTGGGTCTTTAGGGGTTAAAGGTGGGTGTGTGGGTCTTTAGGGGTTAAAGGTGGGTGTGTGGGTCTTTAGGGGTTAAAGGTGGGTGTTTGGGTCTTTAGGGGTTAAAGGTGGGTGTTTGGGTCTTTAGGGGTTAAAGGTGGGTGTGTGGGTCTTTAGGGGTTAAAGGTGGGTGTTTGGGTCTTTAGGGGTTAAAGGTGGGTGTGTGGGTCTTTAGGGGTTAAAGGTGGGTGTGTGGGTCTTTAGAGGTTAAAGGTGGGTGTGTGGGTCTTTAGGGGTTAAAGGTGGGTGTGTGGGTCTTTAAGGGTTAAAGGTGGGTGTGTGGGTCTTTAGGGGTTAAAGGTGGGTGTGTGGGTCTTTCAGGGTTAAAGGTGGGTGTGTGGGTCTTTAGGGGTTAAAGGTGGGTGTGTGGGTCTTTAGGGGTTAAAGGTGGGTGTGTGGGTCTTTAGAGGTTAAAGGTGGGTGTGTGGGTCTTTAGGGGTTAAAGGTGGGTGTGTGGGTCTTTAAGGGTTAAAGGTGGGTGTGTGGGTCTTTAGGGGTTAAAGGTGGGTGTGTGGGTCTTTCAGGGTTAAAGGTGGGTGTGTGGGTCTTTAGGGGTTAAAGGTGGGTGTGTGGGTCTTTAAGGGTTAAAGGTGGGTGTGTGGGTCTTTAAGGGTTAAAGGTGGGTGTGTGGGTCTTTCAGGGTGAATCCTTCTGCGCCTGTGTCAGTGCGTGCAGGTGCAGCAGCTGCAGACCCATCAACATCTGACTGGATTGTTTTTTCTCATGTTTTGCTGTTTTTTTTTAACATGATCACTGTGACAAAGTCAGAAAACTCCAGTGTTTTAACTTAATTTCACTCATTGTGACAATTAACTATATTGAAAAGTGAAGTTGGAATTCACATGATTTGAGTTTATTTAGTCACAGTGTGTGATTTATGTAGTAGCAGTATTTGGTAGCATTGGTAGTATTTTAAAAGTTTGACAAAAATGCACTAATAAAAGTTGAATTTGGAGATAAAAGTGGATTGTTGTGTACTACTTCTTCACATCCCCTCACTGTGACTGAACATTTTTAACCCATAAAGATGCAGAAGTATGGTTTTGTGGTGACTTCCAAATGAAATTTCTCTTCATTTAACCATTACCAAATGATTTATCACAATATATTATAGTATTATCCTTTATGTTTATGCTTGTGTAAATCATATATTTTCCTTTATATAATTCACTGACCATGTAGACCAGGGTTCTCAAACTCCTGTTCTTTCAGGTTCCACATTCAGTCTGATTTGATCTGCAGTGGACCCAACCAGTAAAAGAACAGAAGAACCCAGAAATAATGACAACTGCACATTTATGTCTGTGTTTTAGTGCAAAAAAACCCATTAAATTATGAAAATACTTACTGTTATAAACTGCAAACAAAAAACATGTGAATAACCTGAAAAAAATGAAATTTTTAAAGAAAAATCAGTGAAATTTTCTCAGTCTTCTGCCTCCACTTCTCATTAGTCCATGTGCATTCTGGGTCAGATCTCCAAAGACACTAAACACTGAGGAACAGGAAGAAAAGAGTTCAAACTGGACTGAATTTAATACAGACATTTCAGGTTGGACACATTTGTTCAGGTTAGTCACATTTTATTGGTACAGGAGAGTTTGGAAATGGAAAGAGTTTCAGAATTTAATGTGATTTTTTTTCCACTAAAATTTGAAGTTGTCATTATTTATAGGCATAATGTTAGGTTTGGTTTTGTTTTTGATAGTTTTTGGGTGATTTTGGGGTGATTTTTAGGTGGGTTTTTTTAGGTGTTTTTGGGTAATTTTTGGGTGATTTTTAGGTGGTTTTTGAGTAATTTTTGGGTGATTTTTAGGTGATTTTTGGGTAATTTTTAGGTGGTTTTTTTGGGTAATTTTAAGGTGGTTTTGGGGTAATTTTTGGGTAATTTTTAGGTGGTTTTGGGTTAATTTTTGGGTGATTTTAAGGTGGTTTTTGGGTAATTTGTGGGTGATTTTTAGGTGTTTTTTTTGGGTAATTTTTAGGTGTTTTTTTTGGGTAATTTTTAGGTGGTTTTAGGTAGGTGTTTTCTTTGGGGTTTTTTTTGGGTGATTTTTATCATTTGTCCATGTGCATTCTCTGGATCAGATCTACAAAGACACAACACACTGAGTAACAGGAAGAAAAGAGTTCAAATTGTGCTGAATTTTCTTTAGACATTTCAGGTTGTTCATATTTGTTCAAGTTATTCACATTTTACTGGTACAGGAGAGTTTGTAAAGGTCAATATTTTCATAATTTAATGTGATTTTTTGCACTAAAATAAAGACAAAAATTTGAAGTTGTCATTATTTATAGGCATAGTGTAATATTATTTTCACATCTAACCCAGAAGAAAATCTGGAGTCATTGTTTTTTTGTAGGTTATTATGTTATTATTTGACTGTAGATCAGATTGGTCTGTATATGGAACCACAACTAAAATGAGTTCCACAGCCTGGACTGTAGAATTAATGCACTTTGTAAACTCATCCCAGGGGCCGCATTGGAACCTTTGGTGGGACACATTTGGCCCCTGGGACACATGTTTGACACCCCTGATTTAGATGTTCATAAAAGCTCAGAGTAAATTCAAAGATTATTATACTAAAACAGAGAAAATGAAAGAAAACATGACATTTTCAACAAAATCTATCTTGAATTCTACATAAAAACAAGCATCTACAGACACCGTCATTTGTTAAACTCCATGGGTTCTTCTTGTTGAACTCATGTTGCAGAAGATAATGGAGTTTCCATGTTCACTACAGAGACTATGGACACATCTGTAAAACACATGTGATGCTGTTGAAAAGAATGATTTCATTGTATTGACAGGATTAGTGGGTCAGAAGTTATTGAACATTTTAGATCAGCAGATGCTTTGGGTTTTTAAGGGTTAATGTTTAACCCATAAAGACCCAAAAGCATCTGCTGATCTAAAATGTTCAACAACTTTTGATCCACCAATCCTATCAATGCATGTAAATAATTGGTGTAAAATACAGTTCTTCAGCTTTTTGGATTGGGGCCCAAATTGTTTATTTTATATATAAACGATATATTCAATATATCTAAAGCATTAAAACTAATATTATTCACAGATGACACCAACATATTCTATTCTAGTGATAATTATAATAAACTTGTGGATGTGATAAATAATGAATTAGCCAAAATAAAACTATGGATGGACATGAATAAATTATCACTTAATGTAAACAAGACTAAGGCATTGTTGTTTGGAAATTATAAAAAAACCCCTCAGAATTACGCATATGCATAGAAGGCATTCCGATAGAAACAGCGGCAGAACACACATTTTTAGGAATAATTACTGACAGTAAATTAAGCTGGAGATCACACATCAGGTTCATCCAAACCAACGTATCCAAAAGCATTTCCATCCTTAACAAAGCTAAACATGGACTGGACGCACACTATATATTGTACTGTTGTCTGGTCCTGCCATACCTACCCTACTGTATAGAATTATGGGGCAGTAACTATAAAACTACTCTACACCCTGTCTTCATATTACAAAAACAGTCTGACATAAAGTGGGCTGTTTGGAACATACTCAGTTATTATTCTTGCAGTCAAAACTATTAAAACTCTATGATTTGGTACATTTTTACACAGCTCAACTTCTACATAAAGCCAATAAAAATCAACTACCAGCCGACATACAAAGACTATTTGTCCATGGGGGGGGGGCTATAACCTGAGGGGATGTGGGAATTTCACAGTCCCAGCCGTCAGGACATCCAGGAGAAGTGTGTGTGTATCAGTGTGTGGGGTCAGGCTTTGGAATGGGTCGGGGGTAGAGCTGCAGCAGTGTCCAAATATTCAGAAATTCAAAAAAATGGACAAAGAAATGTTTTTTTCCACAATATCTGGTTCAAGGAAGTATATGATCATTATTTGGACTGTCAGGTTGTTCTATTGTATGGTGTGTGTGTAGAAATATAGAGGTGCAGACGTGTGTTGATGCACAGCGGTAGACATAAACTGGTGTGTATGTATGTGTGTGTGTATGTATGTGACTGTGTGTGTGTGTGTATGTGACTGTGTGTGTGTATGTATGTGTGTATGTGACTGTGTGTGTGTGTGTATGTATGTGTGTATGTGACTGTGTGTGTATGTGTGTATGTGACTGTATGTGTGTATGTATGTGTGTATGTGACTGTATGTGTATGTGTGTATGTGTGTGTGTATGTGACTGTATGTGTGTATGTATGTGTGTATGTGACTGTGTGTGTATGTGTGTATGTGACTGTATGTGTGTATGTATGTGACTGTATGTGTATGTGTGTATGTATGTGTGTATGTGACTGTATGTGTGTATGCATGTGTGTATGTGACTGTGTGTGTGTATGTATGTGTGTGTATGTATGTGTGTATGTGACTGTATGTGTATGTGTGTATGTATGTGTGTATGTGACTGTATGTGTGTATGCATGTGTGTATGTGACTGTGTGTGTGTATGTATGTGTGTGTGTATGTATGTGTGTATGTGACTGTATGTGTATGTGTGTATGTATGTGTGTATGTGACTGTATGTGTATGTGTGTATGCATGTGTGTATGTGACTGTATGTGTGTATGCATGTGTGTATGTGACTGTGTGTGTGTATGTATGTGTGTGTGTATGTATGTGTGTATGTGACTGTATGTGTATGTGTGTATGTATGTGTGTATGTGACTGTATGTGTATGTGTGTATGTATGTGTGTATGTGACTGTATGTGTATGTGTGTATGCATGTGTGTATGTGACTGTATGTGTGTATGCATGTGTGTATGTGACTGTGTGTGTATGTATGTGTGTATGTGACTGTGTGTGTATGTGTGTATGTATGTGTGTATGTATGTGTGTATGTGACTGTGTGTGCGTATGTATGTGTGTATGTGACTGTGTGTGTATGTGTGTATGTATGTGTGTATATGACTGTATGTGTGTATGTGACTGTACGTGTATGTGTGTATGTATGTGTGTATGTGACTGTATGTGTGTATGCATGTGTGTATGTGACTGTGTGTGTGTGTATGTATGTGTGTATGTGACTGTATGTGTATGTGTGTATGCATGTGTGTATGTGACTGTGTGTGTATGTGTGTATGTATGTGTGTATTACTGTATGTGTGTATGTGACTGTATGTGTGTATGTATGTGTGTATGTGACTGTGTGTGTGTGTATGTATGTGTGTATGTGACTGTATGTGTATGTGTGTATGCATGTGTGTATGTGACTGTGTGTGTGTATGTATGTGTGTATGTGACTGTGTGTGTGTGTGTATGTATGTATGTGTGTATGTGACTGTGTGTGTATGTGTATACAGGTTGGTAGGGGTGTGTTTATAGATAATCACAATCTTATATTGTATATAAAGTGATTCAGCACTAACAGTGGGAGGACTGGAATCAGGGGGAGGACTGGAGAAGCACTGGCTTCTTCCTACTCCCTTTCAGGCACAACAGTCGTTCTTTTTTTCTATTATTTGATTTTTTTTATTTGTGTATTGTTTATTGTTATTTTTTTCTTCCATATGTTTGGTATTATGTCTGTGTCTGAAATAAACTAAACTAAACAATGAACATTTGACAGATAAACAGTACCACCGTGCTTCAGTTTGTCTTTTATATCATGTGATTGTCTCTGTCAACTCAACATATATTTTTTATTAGTATGTCTTAATTTTTAATTTTTATTAATTACTAGAAACTTCAGGCGACCCCATTTGAATTCCAGGTGACCCCACATGGGGTCTCGACCCCAAGGTTGAAAAACACTGATCTACATGATCAGTACATTAAATATGGGAAAATATGCAATTTTCAATTAAAAGTGGAAAATTCAGAGCATAATGTTACATAAATGGTAACGAATCACTTGATAAAAGTTAAAAATAGAGAAACATTTATTTGGGAACGACCACAACAGTAGCTCTGGGTGTTTATGGGTTAAACTGAACTGTCATGTTTCTGGGTTGACGGTGCACTGGTACACTGATGACCGACCTTTAGGACCTGACACACACTGTCCTTCTCCATCACATGACCGAAGTCCAGGACTCCTCCAGGGTGGGAGCAGCTGACGTCAGGAGCCACACCTTCCCCACACACACTGATCTGTAGGCTCATCCTCTGGCTCTGCACCTCCAGGGTCTCCTGGAACTAGAAGAGCAGAGGTGGGTTAGTGCTGGAGGAGTCTGGACTGTTCCATACGTGGTCAGGTTCACCCTTTAACCCAGGGCCGTCAAACTCATCTGAGTTCAGGGGCCACATTCAGCCTAACAAGATCTGCAGTGGGCTGCACCAGCAAAATAACAGCATGATAACCATTAAATAATGACAACTACAGATTGTTTTAGTGCAAAAAATAACATTAAATTATGCCAATATTTACATTTACAAACTATCCAAACAAAAAGGATGTGAATAACCTGAAAAAAATGGAATTTGTTAAGAAATATAATAATAATAATAATAATAATAATAATAATAATAATAATAATAATAATAATAATAATACATTTTATTTGTATAGCGCTTTTCATGGAACTCAAAGACACTTTACATATAGCAGATAAAAACCGAAAAAAAGAAAACCAGAATATAAACAATACAAATATAAGTGCAGTTTTATCAATATTATACCTCGACTTATTTACACATGTGCATTACATATGAGATCTACAAAGGCACAAAACATTTAGTAACTGGCAGAAAATTGTTCAAATTGCACTTAATTTTCTTTAGACATTTCAGGTTGTTCATATTTGTTCAGGTTATTGATGTTTTATTGTAAAAGGGTAGTTTCTTAATGTAAATATTTTCCTAATTTAATGTTATTTGCACTAAATCAAAGAGAAAAAATGGTGTTGTCATTATTTATAGGTTATTATGATATTATTTTGAGTTTGATGCCTGAACATGCACTTTGCAAAGTCATCCCGCAGGCCAGACTGGACCCTTTGGTGGGCCGGTTTTGGCCCCCGAGCCGCATGTTTGACACCTGTGCTTTAACCCCTGAGCCCTGACTGCAGGTAAAGGTGAACATATTAAATCAGTCCAGCTGCTTTTTGACACCTGGTTGAACTCAAAAAAGCAGCTCAATGATAAAAAAAAAAAAAAAAAGAATAAAATAAGCAACAAATGAACAAAAACAGCCAAAGTAAACCAATAAAATGAACAAAAATGAATAATAAACAAAATACTAAATAACATGAACAAAATAAGCCACACACTGAACAACATGAATAAATATTTACAAAATAATAAGTAACATGAAAAAAATATGCAAAAAGTGAACTAAAATGAAGTAAAAAAAAAAAAAAAAAAAAAAAAAAGGAAAAGAATAAAATAACCAACAAGTATTTGAATTTGGTCCCAGTAGTTTTAGTTTGGGTCTTTTTTTCTAAATCAGTCCAGCTGCTTTTTGACATCTGTTTAAGTCCATAAAGTAGTTCCACAGTCAAAAAAAGAACAAAAGAAGCAACAAAATGAACAAAAACAGCCAAAGTAAATCAATAAAATGAACAAAAATGAATAATAAACAAACAAAATTCTAAATAACGTGAACAAAATAAGCCACAAACTGAACAACATGAATAAATATTTACAAAATAATTAATAACATCAAAAAATATGGAAAAAATGAACTAAAATGAAGTAAAAAAAAAAAAAAAAAAAAAGAATAAAATAACCCACAATTATTTGAATTTGGTCCCAATAGTTTTGGCTCTTTTTTTCTAAATTGGTCCAGCTGCTTTTTGATACCTGTTTAAGTCCATAAAGCAGTTACAAGGTCAAAACTCTGTAAAAACACAGTAAAAAACATAAAGGAAAATCACCACAACACTGGGAACAACAGGAAAAACAAAACAAAAAAACTGCATTTTTAAAGTGAGTCGGTCTCACTCCACAGGTGGTGGTGGGTGAACTGAGCATGCTCAGATGTCTATGAAAAGAACAATGGCTGTTCTGTCAGCACGATTTGAAATTTTTCCAACTGCACTGTAAAAAATGACTGTAGAATTAACACCAAAAAGTTTTAAAATTGCAACATAAAAAAACTGTAAGTGACAATACAATGCAAAGTTGTTTATTTGAAAAGATTTTTGTGTTAACGATTAAATCACATACAGCTGTAGTTTTTACAGGAAGAGTATGTGAACAAAAGCAGATTTGTATGAAGAAATGATGGATTTCTATTGTTTTTAGAAAATAAAACTGTATATTGAAAAACAATGTGGTGCCGTTTAAACTGCAAAGACCATAATGTTGAAATAACGGCTTATTTGCTTTTTTTTTTTTAAATAAAAAACTCATGAAAAAGTAAACATTTAACAGTGTAACATTTTAAACTTGTAAATGAATGGGTTGGTAGAGTTGGTAGAGCGGCTCGTCCGATAACCAAAGGGTTGGTGGTTCCAATCCTGGCTCTGATTGTCCATATGTCCAAGTGTCCATGGAAGACACTGAACCCTAAACTGGTCCCAGTTGGACCTGGTGGATTTGGAAAGAGCTGTGGACACCATGAAGGAGGAGAAAATGAGCTAAAGAAGTGCAGAACATTTACCATTTAAATCCACTGTTAAATCTACACGTTTAAACTGTTAAATCTACATGTTTAAACTGTTAAATCTACATGTTTAAACTGTTAAATCTACATGTTTAAACTGTTAAATCTACATGTTTAAACTGTTAAATCTACACGTTTAAACTGTTCAATCTACACGTTTAAACTGTTAAATCTACATGTTTAAACTGTTAAATCTACATGTTTAAACTGTTCAATCTACACGTTTAAACTGTTCAATCTACATGTTTAAACTGTTAAATATACACATTTAAACTGTTCAATCTACACGTTTAAACTGTTCAATCTACACGTTTAAACTGTTCAATCTACACGTTTAAACTGTTCAATCTACATGTTTAAACTGTTCAATCTACATGTTTAAACTGTCAAATCTACATGTTTAAACTGTCAAATCTACACGTTTAAACTGTTAAATCTACATGTTTAAACTGTCAAATCTACATGTTTAAACTGTCAAATCTACACGTTTAAACTGTTAAATCTACACGTTTAAACTGTTCAATCTACACGTTTAAACTGTTCAATCTACACGTTTAAACTGTTCAATCTACATGTTTAAACTGTTAAATCTACACGTTTAAACTGTTAAATCTACATGTTTAAACTGTCAAATCTACATGTTTAAACTGTTCAATCTACACGTTTAAACTGTCAAATCTACACGTTTAAACTGTTAAATCTACACGTTTAAACTGTTCAATCTACACGTTTAAACTGTTCAATCTACACGTTTAAACTGTTAAATCTACATGTTTAAACTGTTAAATCTACACGTTTAAACTGTTAAATCTACATGTTTAAACTGTTAAATCTACATGTTTAAACTGTCAAATCTACATGTTTAAACTGTTCAATCTACACGTTTAAACTGTCAAATCTACACGTTTAAACTGTTAAATCTACAGGTTTAAACTGTTCAATCTACAGGTTTAAACTGTTCAATCTACACGTTTAAACTGTTCAATCTACACGTTTAAACTGTTCAATCTACACGTTTAAACTGTTCAATCTACAGGTTTAAACTGTTCAATCTACACATTTAAACTGTTCAATCTACATGTTTAAACTGTTAAATCTACAGGTTTAAACTGTTAAATCTACATGTTTAAACTGTCAAATCTACACGTTTAAACTGTTAAATCTACATGTTTAAACTGTTAAATCTACATGTTTAAACTGTTAAATCTACACGTTTAAACTGTTAAATCTACATGTTTAAACTGTTAAATATACATGTTTAAACTGTTAAATCTACACGTTTAAACTGTTAAATCTACATGTTTAAACTGTTAAATCTACATGTTTAAACTGTCAAATCTACATGTTTAAACTGTTCAATCTACATGTTTAAACTGTTCAATCTACATGTTTAAACTGTCAAATCTACACGTTTAAACTGTTAAATCTACATGTTTAAACTGTTAAATCTACAGGTTTAAACTGTTCAATCTACAGGTTTAAACTGTTCAATCTACACGTTTAAACTGTTCAATCTACATGTTTTAAATGTTAAATCTACAGGTTTAAACTGTTAAATCTACATGTTTTAAATGTTAAATCTACACGTTTAAACTGTTCAATCTACATGTTTAAACTGTTAAATCTACACATTTAAACTGTTAAATCTACACGTTTAAACTGTTAAATCTACATGTTTAAACTGTTAAATCTACACGTTTAAACTGTTGAATCTACACGTTTAAACTGTTAAATCTACACGTTTAAACTGTTCAATCTACACGTTTAAACTGTTAAATCTACATGTTTAAACTGTTAAATATACATGTTTAAACTGTTGAATCTACATGTTTAAACTGTTAAATCTACACGTTTAAACTGTTCAATCTACATGTTTAAACTGTTCAATCTACATGTTTAAACTGTTCAATCTACATGTTTAAACTGTTAAATCTACACGTTTAAACTGTTAAATCTACACGTTTAAACTGTTAAATCTACACGTTTAAACTGTTAAATCTACACGTTTAAACTGTTCAATCTACATGTTTAAAATGTTAAATCTACATGTTTAAAATGTTAAATCTACACGTTTAAACTGTTAAATCTACACGTTTAAACTGTTAAATCTACACGTTTAAACTGTTAAATCTACATGTTTAAAATGTTAAATCTACACGTTTAAACTGTTAAATCTACATGTTTAAAATGTTCAATCTACACGTTTAAACTGTTAAATCTACATGTTTAAACTGTTAAATCTACACGTTTAAACTGTTAAATCTACATGTTTAAAATGTTAAATCTACACGTTTAAACTGTTAAATCTACATGTTTAAAATGTTCAATCTACATGTTTAAAATGTTCAATCTACATGTTACTCTGTAAATATGTTTCAGTTGGATGTGTTTTTTACAGTATTGTTCTGGAAACCACAGCTGCCAGTTTTTTTTCCGTAAAAACAACAGGATTTTTTTTACAGTGTGAGCCAACGGTTGACTTTTTATGAATGTTTAAAAAGAATCACACGTTCAGAACAATCATCACAGACACATCAGGGGTTAAAGGGTTAAATGTTATTTCCAGCTCAAAGCCACTGCTGAACATGGAACAGAATGGTCCACATGTGTAAAGCCTGTATTTCTGACCCACCTTTCTGCTCAGACCTGGGCTGAAGGCCACAAGAAGAGTGTGTTTTTCTCCAGGTCTTATGCACCTCAGAGCGTTTAGCAGCGAGAATGGGCCATGTACGTCCAGCAGCGACGAGGACAACTGGGTCTGAGTCAAGGAACAGCAGCAACAACAGCAGCAGCAACAGCAGCAGCAACAACAGCAACAGCAACAACAGCAACAGCAACAGCAACCAATAAGGACGTCAGGTTTATGTTCAGTGTAGCATTACATTATGTTCCTGTTCATGAAAATTAAATATAGTTCCATGTCCCTGCACGTCAGCGTCTGTTCTGTCTGAATATGGGTGAGGTTCTCAGGTTCTGTTCTATGTTCCAGTCCTGGTTCTGTTCTGTGTTCTAGTCCTGGTTCTGGTCTATGTTTTAGTCCTGGTTCTGGTCTATGTTCTAGTCCTGGTTCTGTTCTGTGTTCCAGTCCTGGTTCTGTTCTGTGTTCCAGTCCTGGTTCTGTTCTATGTTCTAGTCCTGGTTCTGTCTCTATGTTCCAGTCCTGGTTCTGTTCTATGTTCCAGTCCTGGTTCTGTTCTGTGTTCTAGTCCTGGTTCTGTTCTATGTTCTAGTCCTGGTTCTGTTCTGTGTTCCAGTCCTGGTTCTGTCTCTATGTTCTAGTCCTGGTTCTGTTCTGTGTTCCAGTCCTGGTTCTGTTCTGTGTTCCAGTCCTGGTTCTGTTCTATGTTCTAGTCCTGGTTCTGTCTCTATGTTCCAGTCCTGGTTCTGTTCTATGTTCCAGTCCTGGTTCTGTTCTGTGTTCTAGTCCTGGTTCTGTTCTATGCTCTAGTCCTGGTTCTGTTCTGTGTTCCAGTCCTGGTTCTGTCTCTATGTTCTAGTCCTGGTTCTGTTCTGTGTTCCAGTCCTGGTTCTGTTCTGTGTTCCAGTCCTGGTTCTGTTCTATGTTCTAGTCCTGGTTCTGTCTCTATGTTCCAGTCCTGGTTCTGTTCTGTGTTCTAGTCCTGGTTCTGTTCTATGTTTTAGTCCTGGTTCTGGTCTACCTTCCAGTCCTGGTTCTGGTCTATGTTCCAGTCCTGGTTCTGTTCTGTGTTCCAGTCCTGGTTCTGTCTCTATGTTCTAGTCCTGGTTCTGTTCTGTGTTCCAGTCCTGGTTCTGTTCTATGTTCCAGTCCTGGTTCTGTTCTGTGTTCCAGTCCTGGTTCTGTTCTGTGTTCTAGTCCTGGTTCTGTTCTATGTTTTAGTCCTGGTTCTGTTCTATGTTCCAGTCCTGGTTCTGTTCTATGTTCCAGTCCTGGTTCTGTTCTGTGTTCCAGTCCTGGTTCTGTCTCTATGTTCTAGTCCTGGTTGTGTTCTGTGTTCCAGTCCTGGTTCTGTTCTATGGTCCAGTCCTGGTTCTGTCTCTATGTTCTAGTCCTGGATCTGTTCTGTGTTCCAGTCCTGGTTCTGTCTCTATGTTCTAGTCCTGGTTCTGTTCTGTGTTCCAGTCCTGGTTCTGTTCTGTGTTTTAGTCCTGGTTCTGTTCTATGTTCTGTGTTCCAGTCCTGGTTGTGTTCTGTGTTCCAGTCCTGGTTGTGTTCTGTGTTCTAGTCCTGGTTCTGTTCTGTGTTCTAGTCCTGGTTCTGTTCTATGTTTTAGTCCTGGTTCTGCTCTATGTTCCAGTCCTGGTTCTGTTCTATGTTCCAGTCCTGGTTCTGTTCTGTGTTCCAGTCCTGGTTCTGTCTCTATGTTCTAGTCCTGGTTGTGTTCTGTGTTCCAGTCCTGGTTCTGTTCTATGGTCCAGTCCTGGTTCTGTCTCTATGTTCCAGTCCTGGTTCTGTTCTGTGTTCTAGTCCTGGTTCTGTCTCTATGTTCTAGTCCTGGTTCTGTTCTGTGTTCCAGTCCTGGTTCTGTTCTGTGTTTTAGTCCTGGTTCTGTTCTATGTTCTGTGTTCCAGTCCTGGTTGTGTTCTGTGTTCCAGTCCTGGTTGTGTTCTGTGTTCTAGTCCTGGTTCTGTTCTGTGTTCTAGTCCTGGTTCTGTTCTATGTTTTAGTCCTGGTTCTGCTCTATGTTCCAGTCCTGGTTCTGTTCTGTGTTCTAGTCCTGGTTCTGTCTCTATGTTCTAGTCCTGGTTGTGTTCTGTGTTCCAGTCCTGGTTCTGTTCTGTGTTTTAGTCCTGGTTCTGTCTCTATGTTCTAGTCCTGGTTCTGTTCTGTGTTCCAGTCCTGGTTCTGTCTCTATGTTCTAGTCCTGGTTCTGTTCTGTGTTCCAGTCCTGGTTCTGTTCTGTGTTTTAGTCCTGGTTCTGTTCTATGTTCTGTGTTCCAGTCCGGGTTCTGTTCTGTGTTCTAGTCCTGGTTCTGTTCTGTGTTCCAGTCCTGGTTCTGTTCTGTGTTTTAGTCCTGGTTCTGTTCTATGTTCTAGTCCTGGTTCTGTTCTGTGTTCCAGTCCTGGTTCTGTTCTGTGTTCCAGTCCTGGTTCTGTTCTGTGTTTTAGTCCTGGTTCTGTTCTGTGTTCTAGTCCTGGTTCTGTTCTGTGTTCTAGTCCTGGTTCTGTTCTATGTTCTAGTCCTGGTTCTGTTCTGTGTTCCAGTCCTGGTTCTGCTCTGTGTTCTAGTCCTGGTTCTGTTCTGTGTTCCAGTCCTGGTTCTGGTCTATGTTCTAGTCCTGGTTCTGTTCTGTGTTCCAGTCCTGGTTCTGGTCTATGTTCTAGTCCTGGTTCTGTTCTGTGTTCCAGTCCTGTGGTTCTGGATGCAGATCAAGCTAACAATAAAAGTGGGCGGGACTTTCACTGGAGGAGAACTGAACTCATCCAATCACAGTCCATCTGTGACTTCTATCAGTGACCAATAGGAACTATATTAATATCTGTAACTACTTACATGTTCTAAACCATCACAATATGGACCATTACAAGGAAAGGACCATTTGTAATATTTCATAAATTCGTCAATGATCTACATTTCTAAAAATTGTGAACAAACTTTGGAGACATTGTCCCAAGGAAGGTACAGATAAAATATGAAATGAATCCAACCAGAAGTTTCATCAGAGAAGATGTTTAGAGAAATTGCTAACGAAGACGACACTGAAGATGAAGACGACGGCAGACACAGTGAGATGAAAATGAAAATGCAGTGAAATTTCTGTCTGTATCCTAAACCGTATGTGACTGTAATTTAGATTTGGGCTCATTTCATTATTTAACCCATAAAGACCCAAACGTCCACCTTTAACCTAAACCATCTAATGATCTAAACTGTTTAATATCTGCTGATCCATTAATCCTATCAATCCATGTCAATAATTGGTGTCAAATACAGTTCTTCATCTTTTCATGGTCATCACATATGACCCATTTGGACGTTCAGAGGCTCTGTAGTTACCATGGAAACACTGTCATCTTCTACAACATTGATTCACCAGTAAAACCCATGGAGTTGGATCAATGACAGTGGATGGACACACTGGGGTTATGTTCAGATAATAACAAAAGTGAATAAAAAAACCACAAAATGATCAATAATGTGGGAAAAAATGAGCAAAACATTGACTACAATGAGTATTAAAAAGAACAAAATAACTAACAAAATTAACAAAAACAGCCAAAGTGATCAATGAAATGAACAAAAATGAAAAATAAATCAACAAAATGATAAGTAACATGAACAAAATAAGACACAAATTGAACAAAATTAAAGAAAAATTATAAAATGGGCTACAAAATGAACAGAAACAAATGCAATACCAAGTAAAATGAATAAAAATGAAAAAACTTGGTTGTTGAACCCATGGAGTTGGATCAGTGACAGTGGATGGACACACTGGGTTTATGTTCAGTTAATGACAGATGGAACTGAAAAAAAAAAAAAAAAACTTTTTTTTTGCTATAATAACCATCAACTTTAATGAACATCTGCATGATCAGTGAATTAAATGTAGGAAAATACCTGACGTTCACTGAAAAGACAGAAAATACAGAGAATAATGACATAATAAATGGTCATAAAGCCCTTCAGACAACTTAAATATTGAGAAAAAAAATGTTTTGGAACTGCCCCAAAAGTAGAACTGGGTCTTTATGGGTTAAAAACCTGCTGTTCAATGGGAATGCTGACTCAGATGTGACACATTTGGTTTAATCTTAGATCAGTTTATATTTGTACTAAATATATATTATATCATTCACATGAGTACTGTACAACCCAGTTTCATCTGTTTTAATGCTCAGCCTGTTGGTTCCAAGGCCTTTTTACACCTTCTAATTCAGTGTTTTTTAACCTTGGGGTCGGGACCCCACATGGGGTCGCCTGAAATTCAAATGGGGTTGCCTGAAATTTCTAGTAATTGATTTAAAAAAAATTACTTATAAAAAAAGTTTTAATAATTCAATATATATGTCATTATAAGTAAAACACCACACACTTTTCCTAATAAAAATTTTAAAAAGCTGCATTATACACATAATATAGACAAAATGTCGTCTAAAATTGACGTTTATTTGCAACATAGTATAACAAACTTTTACATGATCAAAAACAAATTAATTCTAGAAAAAAAGTGTCTCCGTTTTGAATGTCTGGGGTCGCCACAAATGTGATGTTAAATGGAGTCACAAGCTAAAAAGGTTGGAAACCACTGTTCTACCTTCTGTGAATCTCTTTTAACTGTAACCCCACATTAGAATGAGTGGTTTACATAACAGAAGGACTGGACACAGTAAAGCAGTGGTTTTACTACACTGGGCTGGACTTCCAGCAGACAGTTAGCTCTACAAGGATACCTCCAGTGTTTCCGTACAGATGTTTTGCACTGTACACTTTTTTATCACTTTCTCACCTAAAACAGAAAACACACATAACATATGCACCAGTGAGAAGTCACAGTTTTACAGAACCTTCAAGTAACCCATTAAATGATCCTTTATCCTCACCCACTGCCACCTGATGGAAGTCTAGGATGGGCCGACCACTCTCAGATATCACCACTAGAGGGGGCTGTACAGCAGGACACTGGAGCTTCAGGTAGAGGGTGTTGGAGGGACTGAAGAGATCAAAAACATTTATAATTTCAATAGAACAGATAGAACAGACAATTGATTCAATAGACAACTGCTTTCATATTTATTTGACTTGAATAGTCTGATTATTAGCATTTATCATTTACTATGAGTGAAACCTGTTTATTACAGTTTTATAGAGCATCAAGGGAACACATGCCTTATAAGCATCAGCACAGTATTATTATTATTACTATTATTACTATTATTACTATTATTATTATTACTATTATTATCATTATCAATATTATTATTATTATTAATATTATTGAAATCATTTTGTTGGCATTTTGGCTAAAAAATGACTTAGACATTCCTTAAAGTATTAACATATTTTATTTTATTTTTTAAATAATTTGATTAATGCAATAATTGACCAGTCCTTTCAGCTGTAGATCAAATTACCCATAACTTCTTCCAGCGTATTCACCAAATTTGTTGTACATCGGCAAACGCTGCCTAAATCGTCAAGTTGTGACAGAGCTTTTATCAACCATGTGTTCATATTTTTTTCGTAGCTGAAATGACTTGTGGTGCTAAAAAGTGTTCGATAACAGGATGGTCTAAAGAAACACAAGAAAACACAAAAACCTAAACTGGAGGTTTGGAAATTGCAGCTCACAAACCGACAGGCATTGTCATGACGACTACCTCTACTTCTGTTTTTTACTGAAGGTACATAAGGAAACAGTGAAAAACAGCCAGTTATGAATAAAAAAAAAACATGCATGTAGTGGTGAATACAGTAAAAAGTGCAGAGGTTTACAGTAAAAACAGGTGAAAAAGTAGGCGGAGCTTACTAATACTCCCATCTGGTCGCACAACCCTTCGCCCCTCCTACTCACTGATGTCCCGCCTCCCCAGGGATTCATTTGGTGTATTAACTGTCAATCTAGAGCTGCACAATACATCATTTGAGCATCGACATCACAATGTACGTGCGCGCAATAGTCACATCGCAGAAAAAAATAAAAATAATAAATAAATAAATAAATAAAAGTCACATCGCAGGTCCTGCAACATAGGAGGTAAATAAACTCAACATGTTCTCATCTAATTTCAAAGGTACCTGACACACACTGCACACAGCTATCCACCAATCACAATCATTCTTAATTAGTTTGAAGTGAATCGCTGATAACGATATTAAAAAATGAGCAATGAACAGGAGAAAATCACCGTAAATGAAGACTTGGGGCCTGATTTACTGAGATCGCAAATAATGGGCACAAATGTGCTCGCTCGCTCTAAAATATGCGTGTGCTGTTGATTTGCGTGTCACGGGTGATCAACTAAGTTTTCCTACACAAATGACAACAGCCGCAAAGTCTTGGAGACCGCCCGAATTAAATGAGGATTTTGCGTACGCTACTGGTTGTCGTCATGGAGACAGTGCGCTGTAAAAACTGCTCTGGGATATCCCATCACTCATACATATGAAGTTACTCTTTTTCCACACAGAGGGTGAACAGGTATTTCTCTGTTGTTGTTTATCAGTGGTGAAGTGTGTTATTAGTCAAATAAACACCTTCTCTGTTTATGTCGCTCTGTATGGTGAACGAAAACTTCGAAGTCTGTGGGCATGATTAAAAAAAACAAAACATCCGCTTTTGTAGCTGGTTCAGGAGTCCAGTCACAACACTGGACAGTGCTGTGTGTGTGTGTGTGTGTGTGTTGTGCAGCGCTAGAACCCATCCTGAGAGAGAGAGAGAGAGAGAGAGAGAGAGAGAGAGAGAGGAGAGAGAGAGAGAGAGAGAGAGAGAGAGTGGTCTGTCAGTAGTCGGTCCTGGTCTAATGTGATGTGCCATTGGTGGAAGCGGGCATGGGGGGCAGGTCCATAAAGTGGGGGGGGCAAATGTCTCAGATTAATATTTTTTTCTCCTGTCATTCCATAAATGTTGATGTGATCAGAACAGATTGGTTCTGTGTGTTCCCTTTGGTTGTGCCTATGCCCCGCCTCCTCGCTATTTATTTATTTATTTGTTTGTTTGTTTATTTATTTATTATTGGGATCCCCATTAGCTGATGCAGGACATCAGCTACTCTTCCTGGGGTCCTCCCATTCCAAACAGACAGACAGTATCCATTTCCAAGCATAAAATCAATGTGATTCACCCTCAGATTTCCTTCTTAAGAACACTCAACAGTCAAACAAAACAACATAAACAATAATAACAATACTGCAAGATCAGTATTTAGCAAGTGTAACCGGTGGTGTCGGACTCTGCGTTGTGTTCTTTTTCTCTTAATGACGAGACCCACACGTATATTCTTGGAGGTAGTCTCCATTTATTATTCTGACAAAATGGATAAAACATAACAACCTCCGGTCAGCATTCCCCATGTAAAACACTCCTGCACAAACCAAATAATAAAGAAATATGTTTAAATACATTATAAGTGCCTAATACAGCCTAAACTAGCTGGTTCATGTAAAAAAAATTAAATTAACAAAGGTTAAACCAAAAGTTTCTATGAACTACACGGCTGCTTACCTCTCCCACAGAAAACCGGAACAAAAGGGAGGAGGCAAAGGCGCGAAAACTCAAGTTATAGTGCGCAGCGTCACACTGTAAACCGTTCGATGGGGAACAGACCAAAACAAAAAGTTCCACACACACTGATCCGGAGGCCCACAATGTCAGGTACTAAACCAAAAGAAATTAAAATAAAATGCACAGATTTTGTGTAATTATAACAATACACAATATAATGTACATAACCATAGTGCTGCTAAATAATTGACCCTGTTACACAAGATCAAATTAAAAACAGAAAAAACAAACAGACAAACAAAAACTAAGTAATAATATTAAATAAATAAACCTAATTATAATTGTGTGTGTGTGTGTGTGTGTGTGTGTGTGTGTGCATTTGGTAATATCATAAGTTGATGTCTACACGTCTTCTGAATTGTTTACAGGCGTCGGGTTATTTGATGTTGCTTCACTTGTCTTTTAAATCTCGCTTTTGTTTGTTCTTTGGTGATCTGTTCTGGAGGAGAGTTCCATTCCACCATGGCTCGTTACAGAACTGTTCTTTGCTTTGATTGTATATAACGCTCTAACACCTGCAGCCAGGTTATGGTGCAGCTGTTCCAGTTCAAACCTGCCTTTCAGACGCGCTAAATATAGACACAAAATCAGCCACCGCAATCAGTTTCAGGTTTGGTAAATCACATTGCACGCGCTAAATACATATTTGCATTTACTCCTCCCAATAATTCTGCGCGTTCTGGCAGAGGCGTCCATATTGCATATTCATCAGGGCAAACACGCTAAATGGGTTGCGCGAGCTGTTTTGCCCATTTGAGAGACGCAGACCTCGGTGCGCCCTGTTAGTAGATCAGCTTCAACGGGTTTTTGCGTGTACAGTCAAGTTTGCGCACGTTTTCACACACGCAAACCTTTAGTAAATCAGGCCCTTGGTGTCAAAAACAAAAGCAACGTCAGTTATCTGGAAATATTTCAGCTACAAGAAGGATGAAACTGAAACACATGTTCTGTGTCGACAGTGTCTTCCACCTGTCGACACAACAACAGGAAACACAACTAATTAGCCTGATCATTCACGTCAGCACCACACAGCTGTTATATCCTCCTGAGAAGTTTTTCAATATATATCGCAGGGTTTAAAAAAAATTGCAATGTCAGTTTTTTCCAATATCATGCAGCCCCTATGCCAATCTTTTCAAAAATTGGTAAAAAAAAAAATATGCAAAAAGTCGGAGAAAGGCACATGTAAAAGAACATGTGTCACATTTGAAAAACATTGGGTGAATTGCATCAAGAAATGAGTTGGACTCATTTTCTAAGTTGAAATTTTAATAATGTTTTTTTTAATTTTTAAATGTTTTATTTGTTATACCCCCTCCCACCCATAAGGCAGGGGTAATTCTGTTTTCTGTATAAACAGTGTTCGTTAAATAATGTTTTAGAATTTGGGTTTTTATGATGAGAACAGTAAAGGAAACAGTATTCAGTGTGAATCATTTCCATTTATCCAACATTCAGTCGGTTTCATCTTCTCAGTATCGGTGCCAATACTCACTGGACTTTTGTCAGATTATTGTTCAAACCAGACAAACGAATTTTACAAAACATATTAATAAAAGTATCAGATGATGGTTTTGGAATTTGAAAATTAAAAACCCAACTGCTACCCACTGTGCATAAATACTGTGTCCAGTCCCAGTGTACTTCCTGGTCTGTGGACGTGGACATAAAGTTACCTCCATGACGGCTGAGCCTCCAGAGGGTCCGACACCAAACAGGGAACGGTGAACTCCTGATACCGACGAGTGAAGGACGACAGCAGAGAGGCCCGGCCCTGCTCGTACTGCTCAGACCTAGGAGGAAAAAACACAAAAACACAACACCTGTATTTGTCCTCAGAGTCCACTGGAACCTGCAGACTTCCTTCTGTGAGATTTGACCGTGGAGTTCGAATGTTTCACCTTTACCATCCAAACACAACAGAAGCAGAGGGAATGGAAGGCCTCAGACCCTGACCCTTAAATCAGGGCTCTCAAACATGTGGCCCGCCAAAAAAAAAAAAAAAAAAAAGCTTGAATTAGGAAAAAAATGTTGAATTACGCAAAAAAAAAAAAAAATCTTCAATTAAGTAAAAAAAAAATCTTGAATTAAACAAAAAAAAATTATTGAATTAAGCAAAAAATCTTGAATTAACAACTTCAAATTTTTGTCATTGTTTTAATGCAAAAAATAACATTAAATTATGAAAATATTTACATTTACAAATTATCCTGTAACAATAAAAGGTGAATAACCTGAACAAATATGAACAACCTGAAATGTCTAAAGAAAATTCAGTCCAGTTTGAACTCTTTTCTTCCTGTTCCTCAGTGTTTAGTGTCTTTGTAGATCTGATCCAGAATGCACATGGAGAAATACTCAAAAATCACCCAAATTCACCCAAAAATCACCTAAAAATCACCCAAAAATCACCCCCCCCCCAAAAAAAAAACCCACCTAAAAATCCCCCAAAAACCACCCAAAAATTACTCAAAAAACACCTAAAAACTAGGCCTGTAACGGTACACGTACTGTACCGAACCGTTTTGGTACACACTTGTTCGGTTCGGTACACAGCTGTTACTGAAACGGCACAGTATCATGAGAAAAAGAAAAAGGAACGAAAGGCGTCATTCGACACGGAACTTCAAATCCACGCAAGTTTCACACGGACATATGGAACTAGCGCACAACGACTTGAAATATGAAATAGCTGCTTCCATAAGGTTAAAAAAAACAACAACAAATCTGATGTGAACCTGAAGGGAACAGACTGCAGACCCTCCACCATCAGTCCAGTCCAGTTTGGATCAGTTCAGGTTCAGGTGAAAGACAACAACCAGGAAAGAGAAGACGAACGTTGTTTGGCCCCTAGGAACTACGGTAGTTCTAAAACACTTACACCAGCTGTCTCTCTCTCTCACACACACACACACACACACACACACACACACTGTATAACAGAGGAATAGAACCCGGGAGTTAGAAGTTGTAAAGGAGTTGAAAGGATGTAAAGTTTCACTTTTGTTTCACACCAGCGTTAGTTATGTTAGTAATGGACCAAACCCCCACGTATATACCCCCGCCCCACCTCCGACAAACACCCCCCCCCCCCCCCCCCCGTGTTTTTCCCAAATCACACCCTGCATACACACGCACACACACACCTACACACACACACACACACACAAATACACAAAGTGTCCTAAACAGTTTATCTGTCCTAAAATAAATAACTAGGTTAATTTATTTGTCAGTGTTTCTCTACAGTTTGTTTAAACAGAACACCAGTTTGCCCTCTTGTTAATCTTGCACTTCATGTGGAATTTTTTTTTTTTTATTTCTCTTTTTCTTTCTGGGCTCAGCTGGCTGACAGGCAGCTGTCTGTACCGATAAGGCAGCAGCCCACACCAGCTGTACTCCCAGTCATCATTGCCCATTTTTCTAACACCTTTGCTTGTGTATCCTCTTTTATTTGTACATTTTACCAGGGAGTATCTCACACTACTTTTTTTTTTTTTTCCTACTTGTCTTGTCCAGCGTCCTAACAGTAGAATGGTAGTCTGGTTCCTTTTGGTGCTGAACACATTTGCTTTGCCAAGGGTAACTTCATAAAGTATATGAAGCGCCCTTTGATATTCTACTGTGTTTATTATGAGTTTTGTTGAACCACATTTCGATGCCAGACCTGACATGGGGGGTGGGGGTGGGGGGGTAGAGGAAGGGGAGAGAACAAGAGACAAGAAGGTGGAGAAGACCCTCACAAGAAAGTATCAACAATACAAACAGCAACAACCATGGAGACACTTATAATGGAAACAATAACTACAACCAGAACTGAGTAAACTGGGCAGAAGAGACAGAAAAAAAACAAAAAAAACAAAACTACAAAAAAAAAACCAAAAACAAAACACAACAATGAGATACATAAGACCTATGAAATGAAGAAAATAAGAAAGCATGAACAAAATGTCATATACCACGTTCGCACAAATAATACCTATAACAGATAATCCCAGTACCAGATCCACACAACATCAGATGTTCACATTCATCTGCTGTGACAGAGTGAACCAGTCAAACAGACTGAGGTGAAGAACACACACATGCAACCACAACCGCCCCCCCTCCAAGGATCAGGGACCGACCCAGAGGGCCCCAAGGCCTGGCCATCCAGCAGACACCACAGAGAGGGGGGATCCAGCCCGCCCCCCCAGAGGCAACAGTGTGCCCGCCCCGAAGATGGTCGAGGGAGGCCCCCCACCAGAGGCCCCACAGCAGTCGAGCACAGGCCCCAGGAGGCCAGGGACGCCAGCCGCCACCCCTCCGCCGGGGGCCAGCCACCCAGGGGCAGGCGAGGCACCGGTCCCCGAGCCCCACGAGCCCAGGAGCCACCCATCTCCCCGGGCAGGGGTCCCACCCAGCACACCGGGCGGCCAGGCCGGCCCAGGGAATTTTTTTTTTGCTGTTATTTTTCTGCAGAATGTGAACTGACAGAACTGGGATTAGATTTGTGTTGTTTGTTCAAAACTCCCTTTCAGGGAAAAGGGCAATACTAATGTTTAAAATACATTTAGTAATATTTTATTTTCTATTTGATTTATAGCAGCAGAATTATATTATTCCTGTTTTTCTATATTCTATTGTCTCCAAAAATTGGGGGAAGAATGTTCAAAAATTCATAAATGCATTAAAGACATTTTGAGGGGTTTTCTTTCTTCCCGTATCGAACCGAAAAAAAAAAAAAAACGAACCGTGGCTTTGAAAACCGAAAATGTACCGAACCGAAAATTTTGTGCAACGTTACAGGCCTACTAAAAACCACCCAAAAATCACAAAAGAAAACACCTAAAAATCACTCAAAAATTATCCAAAAACCACCTAACACTACGCCTATAAATAATGACAACTTCAATTTTAGTGAAACCCCCCCGCCCCCCCAAAAAAACCCACATTACATTCTGAAAATCTTTCCATTTCCAAACTCTCCTGTACCAATAAAATGTGACTAACCTGAACAAATGTGTCCAACCTGAAATGTCTGTATTAAATTCAGTCCAGTTTGAACTCTTTTCTTCCTGTTCCTCAGTGTTTAGTGTCTGTAGATCTGATCCAGAATGCACATGGACTAATGAGAAGTGGAGGAAGAAGACTGAGAAAATTACACTGATTTTTCTGAAGAAATTTCAGTTTTTTCAGGTTATTCACACCTTTTTTGTTCAGATAGTTTATAAAAGTAAGTGTTTTCATAATTTAATGTGTTTTTTTCTTTACAGTAAAACACAGACATAAATGTGCAGTTGTCATTATTTCCAGGTTCTTCTGTTCTTATTTGACTGGTTGGGTCCACTGCAGATTAAATCTGTCTGAATGTGGAACCTGAAAGAACAGGAGTTTGAGAACCCTGCTATAAACGGACCACCTGAGGACCTGGAGTGAGAAACAAACTTTAAAACCATGTTTCCAGGTCAAAGGTCCACTCAGAAAAGCTCCTACTGTGGCTGAATGTCCATGGGATCAGGATCAGGATCAGGATCAGGATCAGGATCAGGATCAGGATCAGGATCAGGATCAGGAGCTGGGTGGTCCTCACTGGGGTCGTCTGGGACCTTTCCGGTCTCTGTATTTGCACATGTCCTCTGTCCTGTACTGGACTCTGGTGGGACGTCCTCCCTTTGAGCCTGACAACACACACAGTTACAACTGAAATCATTAATCCATTAATTGACTCCAATCGATTAAAAGTTATTTGAGTACAATGTTCCTGAATTGAAGCTTCTTTTCCTTCATTTCTCTGCTGTTAAACATTGGTTCCACTGTTGTGTTTCACACGGACGTTTATTGTGACGCACATGACGCCAGGACCAACACACAGTTGGATCTTCTGTTCTAACACTAGACACTTTTTATAATATTAAATACAATACAGGCCGGCGGCCAGTCAGACGTCCTCCCCTCACATTTTTGCACATGCACAAGTGTTTTTATACATGGGTCTTTCCTTTTTCGTTATCGTCTCTACAAAAGTCTATTTCTGTACATATTGTTTATATGATAGATTTTATTTGGGCTAAAATCTGACACCTCCAGTACCAAATTTCATACCATCTCATGTATAAATGTGTGCTGGTGTGACATGAAAAATCCTTGATTCATATAAATATGTATGTTATTGTTATTTCTATACATCCATCCATATTTATTTATGTTATTGTTGTTGTTATTCACACACACACACACACACACACACACACACAGTACTTTTATAATTACATGAATTACTTTTATTTCTATATATAGATAGTTTTTCTATATCCTTTTACTTTGATACTTTTTGTGTTTGTTGTTCCATTACATTTACTTTATTTGCACTTTTTAATTTTGTTGTACCTGTACAATGACTATAAAGACATTCTATTCCATTCTATTCTATTCTATTGTACATTTACATTACATTTCCATTGATGCATTTGGCAGATGCTTTTTTTCCAAAGCGACTTACAGGGGAAAACCAAAAATCAATCAATCAATCAATCAATCAATCAATCAATAAAATACAAGAATAGATTAAAGACATAAAGCAGCTGTGCAATTAAAAACAGTGTCGTACAGAAGACTAAAAAAGCAAAATGATAGACTAGAATACAAGAATAGATTAAGAAGACATAAAATCAGCTGTATAATTAAAACAGTGAAGTAAAAATACCAAATAAAACAACAGAATAATAACAATAATAATAACAGTACATTTAAATGGAATGTTTAACAGTGCTAGGACAGCAGGTGTTCCAGCTGGTTCTGGAATAAAAGAGCAGTTATTTGTCATTTTCACTCCTGTCTGTCCCATATTTTTACCATTTCTTTGCCTGTTTAAATCCTGTAGTGTAATCCACCTGAACCGAAGAAAATAACTGACAGATTAAACGATAACAAACAGAATGGACAGTTCTGAACATGTGCCAAACGGACGACTACAGTGTATCCATGGAAACGCCCTTCTGTTTATGGTTTGGAGCTGACGGGGATGTGCTGAAACGGGAAAACACAGACGGAAATCCGAGCTGTCAGGAGGTGAGTGTGCGTTGGCGGGTGTCCAGCCGTACCTGCCGTTCCGTGGCTGTGTCCTCAGGCTGGAGCTCGGCCCGTTGGACCAGACGCCACGCCTCGGCTTTGATGTCCTGCTCTGACAGCCTGGGTCGGAACGTCACCTGGACTGGACACCGCTACGACGAGGGAAACACACACATGAACAGGAGGACACACACACACACACACACACACACAGACTATACACCAGTGTTTTTCAACCTTGGGGTCGGGACCCCATGTGGGGTCGCCTGGAATTCAAATGAGGTCGCCTGGAATGTCTAGTAACTGATAAAAAATTTAAACTTACTAATAAAAATTTACAGTATATAGCCTAAATGTTGCCTAAAATTAATGTTTATTTGCTACATATTACAGCAAACTATTACGCAATCAAAAACAAATTAATTTTAGCAAATAAAATGTCTCTGCTTTGAATGTCTGGGGTCGCCAGAAATTTCTAATAATTTATTAAAAAAAATGTAAAACTTACTAATATAAATATACATTATATAGCCTAAATGTTGCCTAAAATTAACGTTTATTTGCAACATATTATAGCAAACTATTACACGATCAAAAACAAATTAATTTTAGCCAAAAAAAATAAAAGTTTCTGTTTTGAATGTCTAGGGCAAGGTTATAATCATTAACGAAAACAAACGGAATGACGAAAACAAAAATTTAAAAAACATTTTCGTTAACTGAAATAAATAAAAACAAAATGATAAAAAAAAAAAAAAAAAAAAAAAAAGATAACTAACTGAAACTGTATTGTGAGTTTACAAAACTAACTAAAACATATAAAAATTATGGATAAAATTCCCTTCGTTTTCGTCTTTGTCAATGTCGGATTGATACGAAATAGATGTATTTCACTCCAGCAATTTGAGCTAGCAGCACCATACGACACTTCACAGTCTGTCATGTCTGGTCACTGGTGGTTTCCAGTGGTCTTCTGGTCCCCACTCTACCTGGAACATACAGACTAAAGCTGGGACAAAACAGCACAGTCCTGTCTGGGACTGACTTATGTGATGAGTGGGGTCGGGTTTTTTTCTTTTTTTTGCTCAGTGTGTGTGTGTGTGTGTGTGTGTGTGTGTGTGTGTGTGTGTGTGTGTGTGAGTGACACAGACAGAGCAGAGCTGAATGACAGTCAGACAGGTGTTGAACTAGCATCCAGGTACAGACTGGAGAGTTTATCTCCATGAAAAGGCCTTCCAAGGCCTGAACTGCACAGTTTAGAAGAGGAGAGAAGAGGAGGAGGAACACTAATCCAATTACAGAGGGATGGAACCTGTTAGAATGTTACAAAACATGTGATGTTACTAGCTACAGCTAGCTGAACTGAACTGAAGCAAAGTTGGCTAATAATGGAACTGGAGATGATTAAGAGATGAGAGATCTGCTAAGGTGTGGTTTACTGATGAGGAACTGGGTTATATATGTTTATAAGTGGTTTGTATATGTTTGTATCTGGTTCATACATGTTTCTGTCTGGTTTATATATGTTTATAAGTGATTTATATATGTTTCTATCTGGTTTATATATATTTCTATCTGGTTTATATATGTTTATAAGTGGTTTATATATGTTTCTATCTGGTTTATATATATTTCTATCTGGTTTATATATGTTTCTATCTGGTTTATATATGTTTCTATCTGGTTTATATATGTTTATAAGCGGTTTATATATGTTTCTATCTGGTTTATATATGTTTCTATCTGGTTTATATATATTTCTATCTGGTTTATATATGTTTCTATCTGGTTTATATATGTTTCTATCTGGTTTATATATATTTCTATCTGGTTTATATATGTTTCTATGTGGTTTATATATGTTTCTATGTGGTTTATATATGTTTCTATCTGGTTTCTATATATTTCTATCTGGTTTCTATATATTTCTATCTGGTTTCTATATGTTTCTATCTGGTTTCTATATGTTTTTATGTGGTTTCTATATGTTTCTATCTGGTTTATATATGTTTCTATGTGGTTTCTATATGTTTCTATCTGATTTATATATGTTTTTATCTGATTTATACATGTTTCTATCGGGTTTATTTATGTCTCTGTCTGGTTTATATATATTTCTATCTGGTTTCTATATGTTTCTGTCTGGTTTCTATATGTTTTTATCTGATTTATACATGTGTCTATCTGGTTTATTTATGTTTCTGTCTGGTTTATATATATTTCTATCTGGTTTCTATATGTTTCTGTCTGGTTTCTATATGTTTCTGTCTGGTTTCTATATGTTTTTATCTGGTTTCTATATGTTTCTGTCTGGTTTCTATATGTTTCTATCTGGTTTCTATATGTTTCTGTCTGGTTTCTATATGTTTCTGTCTGGTTTCTATATGTTTTTATCTGATTTATACATGTTTCTATCTGGTTTATTTATGTTTCTGTCTGGTTTATATATATTTCTATCTGGTTTCTATATGTTTCTGTCTGGTTTCTATATGTTTCTGTCTGGTTTCTATATGTTTTTATCTGATTTATACATGTTTCTATCTGGTTTATTTATGTTTCTGTCTGGTTTATATATATTTCTATCTGGTTTCTATATGTTTTTATCTGGTTTCTATATGTTTTTATCTGATTTATACATGTTTCTATCTGGTTTATTTATGTTTCTGTCTGGTTTCTATATGTTTCTGTCTGGTTTCTATATGTTTTTATCTGGTTTCTATATGTTTCTGTCTGGTTTACTGCTGGCCGCTTTGTGCATCTCCTCTCATGCTTTGCACATCTTTGCATTGTTTTCACGTAAGTGACGCTGTGTATGGATCACACCCTCCCCCAACCTGCTATAGGGAATTCATACATCCTACTGTACATGTGTTTGTGTCTGTGCTCAGTCAATGAGCCGCCCTAACCGACCCCCAAATAAAGTGTCCAGGGTAACCCCCTGATTAGCACCTCACTAATTTCTTTGAATAGGATGGTGAGGAAGATAAAATATATGAAATAACTAAAACTAATACTAAAACTAAACTAAACTAAAACTGAGCATTCAGAAAAAAATGATAACTAATAAAAACTAGCAAACCTGCTCTAAAAACTAATTAAAACTAACTGAATTAGAGAAAAAAAGTCAGAACTAAATAAAACTAAACTATAATTAAAAATCCAAAACTATTAGAACCTTGGTCTGGGGTCACCTGACATTTGTGACGTTAAAATGGGGTCACGAGTAGAAAAAGGTTGGGAACCACTGCTGTACACTAATACTGCACTGGTTATTATCGGTGCTGGGGACAAAGACTTTAACCCTATAACGCCAAACGTATCATATCTGATCCATGAGTTTTGAAGCCCTCTACACCAGGGTTCTCAAACTCATGTTCTTTCAGGCTCCACATTCAGCCTGATTTGATCTGCAGTGGACCGAACCAGTAAAACAATAACAGAATAACCTGTAAATAATGACAACTGACAATTTATGTCTGTTTTAGTGCAAAAAAACCCATTAAATTATAAAAATACTTACTTTTATAAACTATCCAAACAAAACAGATGTGAATAACCTGAAAAAACTGAAATTTCTTAAGAAAAATAAGTGTAATTCTAACAGTATTCTGCCTCAACTTATCATTTCTCCATGTGCATTATGGATCAGATCTACAAAGATGCTGCTGTTGGTCCATCAGTCTCAATGACGACCTTGACTCCAGTTTCTGTGGCTCCTGCAGTGGCCTTGTCAGCCCTGTTTTTGCCCTGAAGTATCTGCCACAAAGACACTAAACACTGAGGAACAGGCAGAAAAGAGTTCAAATTGTGTTTAATTTTCTTTAGACATTTCAGGTTGTTCATATTTGTTCAGGTTATTCACGTTTTATTGTTACAGGATAGTTTGTAAGTGTCAATATTTTCATAATTTAATGTTATTTTTTGCACTAAAACAAAGACAAAAATTTGAAGTTGTCATTATTTATAGGCATAGTGTAATATTTTATTCCCATCAAACCCAGTAGTAAATCTGCAGTCATTCTTTTGTGTGGGTTCTTCTGCTGTTATTATTTGACTGTAGATCAGATTGGTCTGGATGTGGAACCCACACTAAAATGAGTTCCACAGCCTGGACTGTGGAATTTTTACACTTTGGAAATTCATCCCAGGGGCCGCACTGGAACGTTTGGGGGGACGCATTTGGGCCCCGGGACACATGTTTGACACCCCTGATCTACAAGATCAGTGTGATATTTTTGTCTTGAAAAACCTGATGGATACAATTAGATACATGCAATACACAGATAATCCACCAGGGGGAGGAGTTCATTCACCAGAGGCCTTTCCCTTGACACTACAAGACTGTCATTAATGAGGAAGAACTGGGACCATTTAGAAAAGGAATTACCAGTTTGTTAGACATGTTTGTGTTGTATTATGTTTTTGTTTGTTCAAAAATAATAATACTTGAGCATTGAGACCTCATGTATCAAATATGATACAAAATTGAAACTCTTACATGGAAAATGATATTTGAAAAAAAAAAAAAAAGAAAAAAATTCTTATTTAGAAAGACCAATAAAGGCTCCAGTTTCAAAGAACTGGAATTTTCTGTCAATGATTTAATGGTTCAGGCTTTACAGGGTTAATTCAGGTATGGAAATGGAGATGGGGTATGGTTTCACAAGAAAAACACGAAAAGCACTTGAAGAGCGCAGACCTCCACCAAGGCAGATCACCCCCCCCCCCCCCCATCACCACCAAAATGTAATCATTTCCTCCTCGTGCCAGTATCAACATTTCCTGAAAATTTCATCCAAATCCGTCCATAACTTTTTGAGTTATCCAGCACATGGACTGACAAACCCCGATGAAAACATAACCTCCTTAGTGGAGGTAAAACATTTGGTGTGTAACAGGTGTAGTAACTAGACCAGAATATATATAAATAATAACAAATAAAATTACAAAAAATAAAAATAAGACAAGAAAATACAATATTAAATTTGATAAAAGTTAGATAGGAGTAGAGGTAGGCAGAATAAAGAATAGATCTAAACTATGAATAGACACCATCTGTACAGTATTAACAGTATGTGACAGTGTGTAAATGGAAGAACACACAAACACATGTTCAGTGAAAATAACAGGGTTGTGATTCTAAAATTAACTGACAAAGACAACGTTTCCTTCTGAAATAGCAATACTGAAAATCACCTTCTGCTGCCCAATTAGTTTTCATTTTTTTCTTGACAAAAGAAAAAAAACCCAAAGAAATAAACAAGGATCATTTCCATAACCTGACTGCACTAATATTTTCCTGGACTGGTTTGAACTTGGATTAGAGCATGTATTCTCCATGACATCATTTTAATAAACTCATACAATGTCACAATACTTGTTTTTGTCCATAGTTTCATAGATACATTTATTGGCACAAATTTTCTTAGGGGGTCAAATGAGCGGCCATTTTTGTCAAAAAAAAAAGTTGTCATAAATGCATAGAACTGTGTTGAAATAATTTGGCCAAGAATTGTGTTACTTAAGTAATATAATAAGTACATTTTTGCTAAACTTTGCTCCTTAACTTTTTGTTCTGAGATTTGCTAGATAAAATATATGAAGTAATACCTGATGTACGTCATGTTAACACTTTGAAAAAGATCATTTTGACGTACTTCACACATTAATCCATCAAATTACTAGTAAAACGAAACACAACAAATATTAGTCTACGTACAGAACTAGAATCTGTAATATATAACAAATGGAACAAAAAATGACAAATTCTTTACATATGACTTAATGACATTCCATGTCCCAAGAGCCAAGAGCTAGACTCTGCGTTCGGGGATCGGGTCGTCGGGCTCCCTGCCGTCGACTGCCACCCAATCCACATCGCACCCGGCCCCTACGATTCCCTCGGTGGGTGGTGAGTCCACCAGAGGGTGGGCCCACGTCGCTCCTTCAGGCTGAGCCCGGGCGGACCCTGTGGGCACAGGCCCGACCACCAGGCGCTCGCATTCGAGCCCCAACCCCGGGCCTGGCTCCAGGGTGGGGCCCAGCTGCACCATACCGGGCGACGTCACGTTCTTTTGTTGGTTCTTTTTCATAGGGGCTTCTGAACTGCTCTTAGTCGGGCCCGTCACCCAGGACCTGTTTGCCTTGGGAGACCCTACCAGGGGCATAAAGCCCCCAACAACATAGTTCCTGGGATCATTCGGGCACTCAAACTCCCCCACCACGGTAAGGTGGCAGTTCAAGGGGGAGTTCAAGTATCTTGGGGTCTGGTACACAAGTGAGGGAAGGATGGAGCGTGAGATTGACAGATGGATCGGTGCAGCGTCTGCAGTGATGCAGTCGCTGTACCGGTCTGTCGTGGTGAAGAAGGAGCTGAACCGAGAGGCGAAGCTCTTGATTTACCGGTCAATCTACGTTCCTACCCTCACCTATGGTCATGAGCTTCGGGTCATTATTTATAGACATAACGCAATATTGTTATTTTCACATCCAACCCAGTAGTAAACCTGCAGTCATTCTTTTTGTCGGTTCTTCTGCTGTTATTATTTGACTGTAGATCAGATTGGTCTGGATGTGGAACCGACACTAAAATGAGTTCCACAGCCTGGGCTGTGGAATTTTTGCACTTTGTAAATTCATCCCAGGGGCCGGATTGGAACCTTTGGCGGGACGCATTTGGCCCCTGGGCCGCATGTTTGACACCCCTGACCTACACAGACTGTTCACTCAGTCTCTCCCACCTGGACTTTCTCAAACAAAATGAAGAACTCATTGTTTAGTGTTCTGTTGTCACTGGAGGTAAACGTTCACAACACAGACCTGCACTTCCCTCATGTGTCCACAGGAGGGCATCATTGCACTGTGTCATCCTTTAATATCTACCACTCTGGGGTCTTACATCCATATATATCTGGGCTTAAACAGTATTTTCTGTAACGCTACTACAAAATCTGGTGTTTTCTCATTTAAAGGTGAATAGTATTTATTTTAGACACACATATAAGGTCAGTTAGATATTATGACTTTTATGGCATAGTGGAAAACTGTCATGATTAGAAAGTTCACATACATGTTTACATGTTACATCTACAAATGCCATCAGGCCTTCCTCTGCATCTGTTTATGTACACACTTATCCTAATACTTGCATTACCTGTATGTTTTTATTTTATATTCGTATGCTAAAATGGAATTCAGGGTTAGATTACAGTAGATTCACATGAATATTCTATAATCAAATAGGTCTGTAACTAAAAACATCTGTTCAAGGTTATGAAACAGTTTTACTCATTTGCATAAAAACAAGTGACACAACTGCTGCGAAAACTCTAAGTCTTTAAAATTCATCAGCAGAAAATTATGATATTTTAACCAACCTACATTTATGAGCAAACATGACATGTAATATTTGCTTCTTAGTGGTAGAGTGTTGTAGTTTTTTCTGTTTTTTCTTGTCTGTTTTGGTTTTGGACTGGTGGTCAGAGCTCAGACAGCGGACCTGAGGTTAGCTTTAGCGAACTCATGTTGGCTAATCTTATTAGGTTCACTTTAATTGAGTTAATCCTGCAGAAATAAGTCTTAAAACCCAGAAGTCAGTTGGCAATTTGGACTTCCTGATTCCCTCAAATTGAAGTTTTTTAGATGGATTTCTGACAAAATAGCTGGAATAAGATCTGTGCTTAACACCGACTGAAGAGATTTTCAGGCTTTGTTTTACAAAATAAAACACATCAGAAAGGTCGTTTAATATGTGAACCTTTGCCTGGAGTCAGGACTCAGGGGTTAAAGGGTTAATTCAGGACTTGCAGCTGACGTCACTGGTCATGTGATTGTTGTTTACACTGCCATATTGGTAGGCACGCTATCCACATCCAGAAAGTCCGAACTGTTGCTTTATCTGGTGTTTTTCTCTGGACTCGTGTTTGTGTGTTTTGTTATTTGCCAGTATGTCTGCTTGTGATAAAGGCACTGTTGTCCGGTCCCATACTGCCAGAGCCCTTGATAGCACCTCCAAGGTTCGTTATGTGGAAAAGATCAGATCTATTACCGTGGACCCCCACAGCTTGACCTTGGATAAACTCTGTGCTTTTGTCAGTGCTCAGAAGTACCCGGCAGTTAGCTACCCACAGATGTACAACTGTCTGCTATATCAGGTGTGAAAACAACGAAGGCACGTCATCAGGGGACATAGGAGTGTCACTTTTTCCTGGAACAAGAATAAGGGAAGTCTAAACATCTGAACAAACATCTGAAAATAAACCCAAACTTAGAACGGTAGGGGGTGGGGGTGGGGTGCCCATGGTACATGTTTATTGAACTAAATACTGGTAACGTCTCTGTAGCCATAAACTAGTTTGTGTTTTAATGCATTCACTTACCCTCAATAAAATGGTCGCTGCATACTCGGCCGTTGCTTTATGGTTGCCAGCCTTCGCGTTTTATGGCTGCAATCTAAGGCAGGCCATCTCTATCACTATTCACCACTCCCACAACATGTCTGGTTATTTAAACGCCATAAAAAACGGCGTTCAAACCACCAAAATGCCGTAAAATGCGGCGTACAAATATAAAATGCTGTAAAATGTGGTGTAAATTCCCACAAAAACACCGTTTTTTATGCCGTCATGTACTGTTTTAAGAGCGGCGCAAAAAGCGCTGTCTTATGGCTCTTTAAAATGTCGTTTTTTACGGCGCTCTGTGTCACTTTTGACAGTGTAAAAAGCAGCGTTTTCTTGTATTATAATCATCTCCACCCCCTGGCTTTCACAGCCACTAAAGCTGAACTGTCATCAGCCAATAAGTAAAGAGAACAGACAGACCACACCCATTTCCCACTCATCTCCTTTGCTGCTGATTACCTCCGCCAAGGAGGTTATGTTTTTGCCAGGGTTTGTCTGTCTGTCTGTCTGTTTGTCTGTCCGTTAGTGTGCAACATAACTCAAAAAGTTATGGACAGATTTTGATGAAATTTTCAGGGTTTGTGGGAAATGGGATAAGGAAGAAATGATTAAATTTTGGTGGTGATCGGAGGTGGGGGGGCCCACGGGGGGGGCGCAGACCAGAAAATTTCATCAAAATCTGTCCATAACTTTTTGAGTTATGTTGCACACTAACGGACAGACAGACAGACAGACAGACAGACAAACAAACCCTGGCAAAAACATAACCTCCTTGGTGTGGGGGGGCCCACGGGGGGGGCCACTGATCAGCCTTGGCGGAGGTCTGCGCTCTCTGAGTGCTTCTAATTGCATCTGTTTCTTACCTGCTATAAGGAAAAACCTGAAAGCTTGCCTACCAACATGGCGTTGTAAACAGAAAACCACGTGATCATGTGATGTATGTGCAAAACCTGAATATGTGAACCTTTACCTGCAGTCAGGACTCAGGGGTTAAAGGGTTAACCTAGCCGTTGTCAGTCCAGCTAGTGCTAGTTCATTTCTAACATGATGACATTAGTGTCATCAAACCCAACTCTACATGTTACCATTGTTCATGCAGCTAAAATAATGTGGTGGTGTGTATGACGGCATTAGTTAGCGTAGTGTGTGTTTTCTGTGAGTTAACTTGAGTTTGGCTGGAGTTTGGACCCTCACTCCACCTTCATGTCCACTTATGGTCGCTGCTGTTTACAAAGTACCAAGCTGGCGATTGACCAAATGCCAGAGTGAGGCTGGACTGATGTCAGTGTGGATGTTCATCACTTTTATAGTCACAGTGTTATTTTAAACCATGAAGACCCAGGCCTACTTTTGTGTTAGCCCCCAAATTAATTTTTCTCTCTATTTAACCTTTCTTAAGTGATTCCTAACCATTTATCATAATATTATCCTCTCCATTTTGCATTTTTTCTGTGAAAATCAGATATTTACCTATATTTACTTTACTGATCATGTACTTTAATCATCATGCTGAGATTATATTTGAGGGTTATTAAACCAGAAACAGAGAAATCATGAGAAAAAGTGTCTTTTTCAGTCCAGTCTGTCACTAACTGAACATAAACCCAGTGTGTCCATCCACTGTCACTGATCCAGCTCCATGGGTTTGACTGGTGAATAAATGTTGTAGAAGATGACGGTGTTTCCATGGTAACTACAGAGCCTCTGAACGTCCAAATGGGTCATATCTGATGACCATGAAAAGATGAAGAACTGTATTTGACACCAATTATTGACATGGATTGATAGGATTAGTGGATCTGAAGTTATTAAACAGTTTAGATCAGTAGCTGGTTTTGGTCACTGGCGTATATTTGGGTTTTTCAGGTTAATGTTTGACTGTACCTCTCCAAGCAGAAGGCGTCCTGCAGGAGGACTGATGCTGATGTCTGAATCCTGAGGCAAACTGAAGGAGAACAGGCGGGGTCCGACCGGCGCCGCAGCCTTCCCTTCCACTGGTGGGACCGGCTGTTTGGACGGACCGTGGTCAGGGGGGGGACGGTGGATCAGATGGAGGAGGGCCGTGGAATGGTCGCCTACGGCAGTGGCTCTAAACTGGACCAGAGAACAGCTGAGCTCCAGTGGAGGGTGGACACCCACTGCTCTGCAAGTCAGAGGGAAGTCTCTGATGAAAAAGCACAAACAACAGTTACTGCAGGTCGCTCACATCCACTTCTATTCGTCAAATCTGCGTTGACCCAAACTGCTGTTCATAGTGCGATTACAGACGAAATACAAACAGTAGTCGCTTTTCCATTGGACATCTGTGCAAAACTTTACTGATATTTACCTCCACCAGGAGGTACTGTGATCACTTTGCTTTGTGTGTTTGTGTGTCTGCGTGCGTGTTTGTTTGTCTGTGTGCAAGATAACTCAAAAAGTTATGGACGGATTTTCATGAAATTTTCAGGAAATGTTGATACTGGCACAAGGAAGAAATGATTAAATTTTGGTGGTGATTGGGGGGAGTGATTGGAGAGCGCAGACCTCCACCAAGACAGATCTACGCTCTCCAAGTGCTTTTGTTGTTACTAAATGTGTTAAAAACACAAGTGTGTAGTGTTGGTTTTTCCATTCAATCCCAAATGTGCTGATTAGTTTCTTTCCTCTGGTAGATGTCTGTAGAAGTCATTCCATAAACAGGAACATAACTAGAACAGCTCTCGGAGAGCGCAGACCTCCGCCAAGGCAGATCAGCCACCACCCACAATCACCGCCAAAATTTAGTCATTTGTTCCTTGTGCCAGTATCAACTAGGCCTGTAACGGTACACGTACTGAACCGAACCGTTTCAGTACACACCTGTTCTGTTCAGTACACAGCTGCACCCAAACGGCACAGTATGATGAGGAAAAGAAAAAGGAACGAAAGACGTCGTTTGATGCGGAACTTTAAATTAGCGCAAGTTTCACACGGACATATGGAAGGAGCACACGTTGACCCAAAATATGAAATAACAGGAGAATATAAGGTTAAAAAAACAACAAATATGATGTGAACCTGGAAGGAAGAGACTGCAGACCCTCCACCATCAGTCCAGTCCAGTTTGGATCAGTTCAGGTTCAGGTGAAAGACAACGAGGAAAGAGACGGAGATAAGATGGACGTAGTTTGGCCCCAAGGAACTATGGTAGTTCTAAAACACTGACACTAGCTCTGTCTGTCTGTCTGTCTGTGTGTCTATCACGCACACTGTATAATAGAGGAATAAATACAACATTGAAAGTGTGTAAAGTTTCACTTTCGTTTCACAACAGCGTTAGTTACATTAGTTATGGACCGCACCCCCAGGTACAGAACTGCACGCCCCCCCTACCCCCCAGCTCCGACAAAAAAAATAAAAAAAATAAAAATCCCCCGTGCACACAGGCACACACAAATACACACAGTGTCCTAAAAAGTTTGTTCTCTGTCGTAAATAAATAATTTGGTTCATTGTGTTGTCAGTGTTTCTCTTCAGTTTGTTCAAACAGAATACCTGTTTACCCTCTTGTTAATGTTGCACTTCATATGGAATTTTTATTATGTATTTTTTATTTATTTATTATTTATTTATTTGCATTATTTATTATGTATTTGTTATTTTTATGTAGAATGTGAACTGACAGAACTGTAATTAGATTTTTCTTGTTTGTTCGAAACTACCTTTTTAGGGAAAAGTACAATACTAATGCTTAAAATACATTTAGTAATATAAATAATTTATTTTATTTTCTATTTGATTTATAGCAGCAGAATTATATTATTCCTGTTTTTCTATATTCTATTGTCTCCAAAAACTGGGGAAAAAATGTTTAAAAATTCATAAATGCATTAAGAGACCTTTTGAGGGGTTTTCTTTCTTCCTGTACCGAACCGAAAAAAAAAACGAACTGTGGCTTTGAAAACCGAAAACGTACCGAACCGAAAATTTTGTGTACCGTTACAGGCCTAGTATCAACATTTCCTGAAAATTTCCTCCAAATCTGTCCCAAACTTTTTGAGTTATCTTGTATAACAGACAAACAGACAAACCAACACAGACAAAAACATAACCTCCTTGGCCAAGGTAACAAACAAACAAACAAACAAACAAACAAACAAACAAACAAACAAACAAAAAGACAGACCCTAATGAAAACATAAAAATCTGTGTTGTTTTGAATCTAGAATGCTGGTTCCTCCTCTATCTCCTACTAAGTTCTAAACTGATGTGGTTTCCTGCTGTGTCCACACATGCACACACATTTGGTTTAAACTCTTCTTCTTCTCTTGTTCTAAAATCCATCAGCATCTGTTTGTTTTGGTCATGTGACTCTAGTTGGACTAAACGGTCTTTCCGTTGCAGTTTTGTGTGATATACCAGTTTCACTACGAAAAACCACCTCTTGCAAGAGCAAAAACTTTTCATCGAAAAACAAAAGTTTTGGTGAAATTGTCATTTTTCTATTGGGCAAATTTTTATGCGCAAGTTATATTCAAACAATTTGAGGGTCAATGGAAAAGCGACTATTGATTTAAATGTACCTGTTAATTCCAGACTTGCAGATGAGTTGGAAATGGTATTTTTTAGCCTTCTTGGCACTAAAAATCAGATCAATGGCCGTAGTCTCTTGTGGGAGCAGTGTGCCAAAACCATCATTAGGCTGGACTTCAATAAACTGTGGGGGGAGAAAAATGGGTGACACTAGTGCTTAATATCTGTATAAATAAAGTCAGACTGTTGTTTCTTCTACTGTTCCTTCATGTATACAGGCAGAACCTCTGGAATCCCAGTGAAGCCAAAGTCCTGGGGCAGCAGTGAGCGGTTGGTCACATGGATCCTGCTTCGGACTGAATGGTAAATGGAGCAGGAGCCGAAGTCCACCTGGGTCTGGTCAAAGTGCAGATCTGAGGAGGTCACGATGGCTTGGACTGTGAAAGGCACCGGCTGCACCTGAACGCACCACATTTGGATCATTTCTCTGTTAAAACTCCTGGACTTACAAAATGGAGGACTCAAACGCACCACTCACAAAAACTGAAGATTTTAACCAAAGTATTTTAATAATGAAAAAGTGATTAAACAAAAAGCGCTCTCAAGGAGGATATATCAAATTAAAAACAATCTCTATGATGAACAAAAAACTCTTTCAGAAAAACTTGAAACAAAAAACCTGACAAACATGGAAAACTCCTGGTCGGCCGCTTGATGAATTGAATCTCATCATAAATAAAATGTCTGTGAAACAAGTTCAAGAAACAAAATCACTGGGGGTTCTGTTAGAAAACAAACTGTCTTGGACTAAACAGATTGATAATATGACGACCAAGATGGGAAATGCTGTTTCTGTGGTCAAAAGGTGTGCAGCTTTTATGTCACCTAGTCTAACTAAACTGGTGATTCAGTCCTTAGTACTGTCAGTTTTGGATTAAGGTCCAGCAGTCTGGTCAAATACAACACAAGAAAATATTAAAAAGTTCCAAATTGTACAAAATAGAGCCGCTCACACTGCAGTGTGGCTACAGGACAAATGTTATTGAGCTGCAGAGCCACTGGAACTGGCTCTGTTAAAAAAAGATTACTTTATTCATTACTGATTTTTTAAAGAAATATTATTAGAACAAAAAAACATCCATCTGGTACAAAAATGTTTGTTTTAGTTCAGACAGACATAGCTATGAAACCAGGCAGATAACCAGAGGGAATTTTACACAGACCCAAACAAGAACAAATGCAGTGAAAAGAATGGTAATAAACAGAGGAATGCAAGAATGAAACAAACGACTGGAATACAATCACACAAGAAAACTGTAAAATGAAATTTAAGAAATCAGTTAAGAAACATCTGTTGACCATAAATGATTATACCTGGGTTGTATATACTGTACCGCTGCTGACCGAAAGGAGCTGTCCGTCTGTATTTTTGTCTGTTTTTTTGTATGTTCTGCAGTATGTGAAAATAGTTTTGTATGATTCTATTGTATGTTCTTTGCATTTACAAGTTGTAAAGATTATTGTAAGGACCCCAGGAAGAATAACTGTAGCTATGGTACAGCTAATGGGGATCCGAAAGAAAGAAAGAAAGAAAGAAAGAAAGAAAGAAAGAAAGAAAGTAAGAAAGAAAGAAAGAAAGAAAGAAAGAAAGAAAGAAAGAAAGAATGTGAAACACAATGACAGAATCAGATGACCTGGCAGCGGACAAAGGCAGACAGGACTGTTTGTACATGAGGTGGGGAACACAGGTGACACCAGTCAGGGGCGGGGCTAACAATCCCACTGGAGGAAAAACACACAAAGGGAGGAAGTGAGAGTCTGAACCAAGAGGAAGAGATGTGTACAAAATAAAACAGAAAGTGCAAGACAGGACCAAATGTGAACAACTCTAATCAAACAAAGACAAAACACTGAAAACCAAAGACGAGACCTGAAACACTAAACATTAACACGATTAACACATCTGCTGAGACATGACATTCACATGTTGACTTTTATTACACTGTTGTCTCCTTTATAAACCCATTTTGAATCAGTTCAGTTTCTGAAGTGTAGTCAGGGAACAAAGAATGAATCAAAAAGGTTTTTTTTTTTTTTTTGGGAAAAAGGGCCCAGAATGTCATTGTTATTAGAACAATACTGTGGGTGATTACTGCTCAGGTTTACTGATCAACAACAAGACAGAGGAATGACAACTGGAATGAAAAAATACTAAAGAATCATGTTAAGTAAAAACAGAAAATAACATTTGCATCATATTTGGGATATGAACGTATGAGATCAACACATGGAAAAAGGTAGTGTGAAATGTGATAAGTAAGAAGAATCGTCTTATTCTCCACATCTAATGTATTTTTTTTTTCTGTTCATTGTCAACGTGAACCTGTGAACTACACTGTAAAAAAACAAAAAAAAACAAAAAACTTGTAAAAAACATTCTGGCAGCTGGAGTGCCGAAAAAATACTGTTAAATAACGGAAAATAACCATCTCATAAAAACACGGTAATTTTCCATAATTAAAATAAAATTTTTTGCCCTAACTTTACATGAGATTTTGCAGAATTTTTTGACTTTTTAATGTTTAATAAAGAATATTTACATGTATTAAAACAATCCAATTCCCTATAAATATATATATAAATAATTTTCAATGAGACTCAGTTGTCCAATCCACTGATAAAAACTGTATTTGGACAGTTTATCAGTGCTTATACATGTTCTACATTCACAAAAATACATTTATTCAACATTTTTGTTGTGAAACCTCCTGTAATTACACAAGATATTTGTCAATGAACAAACAAGTCTGGTTCAACTGACAGAACTAATACTTCTGTTACCGTTAATTCTCAGTAATTTTATCTCGTTTTATTTATTTTTTTTTTTTTTACAGTATTAAACTTTAAATTAACAGTTTAATCTCATAAATAGAAAAGAAATATTTGTGAAATTATGATACATTTGCAAATGTATTTTAACTGTATTTTTTTGCAAAAAAAAAAAAGTTTAAAAAAATGGAATTTTTCTAGTTATTCAGTTTCAGTTTTTTTTTATGTTATTTTCCATTTGACGTGTAAAATCACAGTCTGTTTTTGTCATTTCATTGATATTTTCCTGTATCTTAAAAATACAGGAAAAATCTGTAAAATAAACAGTGAAAATTCTGTTAAATTACAGATTTTTTTTTTTTTTTTTTTTTTTACAGTGTATCAGATGGAACCCTGGGACCACACATGGGTACATGGGACCAGGACACTGGTGTTTCCAAAGGACAAGAACTGTGGTTTAAAACTGAAAATAACAGACACGTGTGACGACCATCAGTGAATGTCTGCTTTAAAAAAAAACTGCACATTTATGTTGAACTTGTCTTTCCAAACTGAACAGACTTTTATAGATATAACAGACTATTATCCATGGTACTAGTTTAAAGCCCCTGGATAAATCCACTCCTCTTGCTGTGGGAACATTTGCCTCTGGGAACTTGAATTCATCAAGATATTAAAAATATCCTGAATTATTATCCCTCCCTCAAATGTATCCCAAAAGACTTTTCCCTCATTAAAACAAAATGCAGTAGATTTTGATATTTTATTCAATAAATAATTTTTCTTATATGATTTCAACCCTGGTAAGAGCTGCGTTTAGGTTACAGTTATTATTTTTTGATGATACGGCATATAGTTTTAATAAAGAAAACTATTTTGAATGTGTTTGTCTTGCAAATGGATTAAACACTGAAAAAAAAGAAAGAAGAAGTGAGATATAATTTATTGCCCAGATTTACAGAATGTAATGTATTTACTTGGGACTATTTTTAGCGGTGGATTAAGACACATTTGGCCTGTACTACTTATTAATATGGATAGTTTTCAGTACTTTCTAGACAATAGTAGAACTCTGTGGTACAAGAGACGGTGATACTAAATCAAACTACTGTGTTTTTTGACCAAGAAAAAGTGCATTAATATTATTCTATGACGGTGTCTTTTTAACTTTGTCAATAGTACTTTGTGGTTTTACCAGTAAACGGAGTTCTGCTCCAGGATCACTTCCACAAACACGGAACAAGCTGTTGAAGTTTTTTATTTAATTTATCTCATTTTTTTCATGGTCCATGTTAGCAAAGCTTTGATGGAGCAGAATCAGAATCTGTGTATCATTCATTCATTCGTTTTTCAATTTAAAACCAAAAATAAAAAAATTCATTTTCAAAACCAGAATGAAAAACAGATAACGGTTCATTTTTCCATTTCCCAATTTTGTGCTCAAATGAAAAATGGAAAAAACGGATAACGACCGTTTCATCCGATTTTGCTATTTTCAATACAGTTCAGTTGTCTGACCCAGAAGTAGTCATTACTAGGGAAAAAATAAACAAACGGAATCATGGCCGGACTGGAGGAATATTTTGCTACAATTAAGCAGCTGTTTGTGTGAATGCAATACGCTTCCATATTCAAACAGCCATGATTCCGTTTGTTTATTTTTTCCCTAGAAACGACTACTTCCGGGTCAGACAACTGAACTGTATTGAAAAAAGCAAAATCGGATGAAACGGTCGTTATCCGTTTTTTCCATTTTTCATTTGAGCACAAAGTCGGGAAATGGAAAAACAAACAGTTATCAATTTTTCATTCTGGTTTTGAAAATGAAAAACAAAAAAACGAGTCTTTTTTTGTTTTTAAATTGAAAAACGAATGAATGAATGAGACATGGATTAATCAGAATCAGAATCAGATCCCTTTATTGTCATTCAGCAAAATTACATCCAAGATGCACTGCAGAACGAAATTACGATGCAGGGTCGAGACTAAGAAAAACACCTGAGACTAAATAAGTGATAGACCCGTGTGTTTCTGTCCGGTGCAATGACGTCCTTCAGAGTCACATCAATGGACGTCAGATGACCTTGTTTATTGGGCTCACTCCCTGCACCGTTGGCTTCCTGGCTGCTGTGGCGTCTGGTGACCGTACTGCAGCGTGTGTGTGTGTGTGTGTGTGTGTTTGCTTTGGTTTTCAATGCCAGAAGCTCAGGGCCTGGGGGTTGAGGGCAACAGCTTTGGTGCACCACAGGAGCATCCTGGCCCTGCCTTTGGCTGCTCATCAGCACCCCCCCCCCCCATCCTCCCCTCTCCTCTGTAGAGGCAGGACCAGGGACTGGGTGGGGGGGGGGGGGGAAAGGTGACAATTTGGCAACAAAGACGAGCCAGATTTAGATTCAGTGAGAAAGAGGACTGGCATCAATGCAACCCGAATGTTTAAGCAGCTGCTCTGTGTTGTTTTTAATACCGGCTGCTGCTGCTGACACACTGAAGGAAATCACGTGCAGTTTATTTTTCATTTCACAGGCTTCTGGAATTCATTTTCCAAAATACAACTCAGACTTTTGGTAATAACAGGATATTTACATAGGTTGGTACCCCTTGAAATGAAGGGTATTTCTTTCTCTTTTCACAAAATCTTGACTCTTCTCCTCATTACACTGTAAAAAAAAAAAAGGAATATCTGACTTAGATAAACTGACTTGAGTTTGGAATATCTGTCTTGAAAGATCCTTTTTTTTTTTTTTTTTTTTTACTTATTCACTTATTGAGACTTCATCTTGTTCAGATTATTTGACTTCTTCCAAGAATTTTCCTTTGAAGCTACCCCACTGAGATACTACAAGTAATTTTAATCAATATTTATAATAAAACCAGCTCCACAGATGGAGGAAGAGTATGGAGGACACAGGAACTGCTGACCCTCAACACATTTATACTTGTTTTATGCAGTTTTACCTATAAATACATATCTACTGAGTCACTACATCTTCATAAGACCATATATATATATATATGTATATATATATATATATACATATATATATATATATATACATATATATATATATATATATATATATATATATATATATATATATATATATATATATATATATATATATATATTTACCAGAGATTTAAAAAAAAAAATTGCAATGAAGACTTGAAATAAGTATATTCTGCATAAAATAGGAATTTTAGAATTCTATAATGCTAGAATTCTATAATCCTTAGATAATCTTTTCTCATTTTAAGAAAACTTGATAAGTACAATGTTCTTACTGCACTGCAGATAATTTTACTGGAAATAAGACATTTTAACCCATTAATGACTTTAATTTTTTTATTTTTCTACAGGCCTTTTTTGCAGTGTAGTGTTTTGTTTTTATCTTGTGCAAAGCTCCAGGTGAAAAAAACACAATGGGTACGGTTCCATGATGTTTTTGAAATCCGATTTATTTTTCCAGAAGAAATTAATCCAGAACTAAAGTACTTTCTCTTCTGTTTCCATGGAAATGTTAAAAAATAAAGGTTTACATGAGAAACGTTTATTCGGTTCTGGCAGCCCTTCTGTTAGCTTAGCTTAGCCCTTCTGTTAGCTTAGCTTAGCCCTTCTGTTAGCTTAGCTTAGCATAGTCACTGCATTTCCATGGTCACACGTAGCCAGTTTTTTAAAGGTGATTTGTCGTCTTTTCTCAGTGATTTTGTCAAATCCGATTCTCTCTAATTATTTCTTCAGATCTGCGACTTACTGCACTCATACAATCTGTGGACTGTTGTGTTGACGGAAGGTGGAAAGTCTTTTTGTTGAAGGGATGCATGCGCTAAATTAGCTTTGCTTTAGCGTTTTAGCTTTGCATTAGTTTTTATTTCCCAGATTTTCTTCCTGCAGTAAGTCACATGACCATGATCTGAGCCTCAGTTTGTGATCATATTGACCCCAGCGGACTAAAGGAATGATTAGGGAGAACTGAATTCACCCAAATCACTCCTAAAATACTACAGATCACCTCTAAAAGCCTGGCTACGTGTGAGCAGAGGAATGAAGCCATTATGCTAAGCTAGGCTAAGCTAAGCTAACGTTAGGGCTGCAGTTCAAACTGTTTGTCCCACTTGTGGAACTCATTAGTTCAGGACAAATGAATGAATCCAAAGCCAGTGTTGAACTGTTCCTTCAGGGTTTTCCAGGCTGGTAGATCCCATCAGAATATTCCACTGGAACGCTTTGGGAAGACTAGACTGCAGTGCAGATTCTTCCACCAGCGCAGAATGTGTGCGTCATCGCCACAGGACAAGACACTGAGCATGTGCAGAATGGAAGGAATAAAGTCCAAACGGAATAAAGGCTTTACATGTCCAGGAAGAATTTAGAGCGCAGTTAAAAGAGGATTAAACCACTGACTTTAATCAGGTTTAAATTTAATCTGAACTTTTCTTTTTCAACTGGAATAAGGTGTTTACATGGACATCTGAAATAGGATCCAACCTTTAATCAGTTTAAACCAGGAAGAAAAGTTGTCATGGAAACGCACGGACTGATGCGTGCTGATCACGTCTCAGCCCAGTGTACTGGACTGTGGACTACAGCTTCACTGATAATCACTGTCAGCTCATGTAAATGTGTAATACCAGATCATGTTAACGTGACAGCGGCAGGACCATGTTGTAAATCTGTGGAGATGAGGCTCTGACAGAAAAATATGCAGCGAATCATCACTAGATGTGGATGAAATCTGCTCTGGGTCGAATGAATTATGGAGACGTTGTTTTTCAGCCACAGACACTGAAAAGCTGAACCCTCAGTAGTCTGCAGTCTTCAGATGGTCACCAAGTCCCACAGACTGGAGGAAGAAACCTGCTTGATTTCATGATTCTCAGTCAAATACGTCAGTAGGTTCTCATTTACCCAGGTCTTCGTTCTTCTTGGTTTTTCTTCTCGGTTGTTCTTCTCGGTTCTCAGTTCAACTGGACTGCTTTAGCTCTTTTGAAAACAATTCATCTCTCATCTAAGAACTGAAGATGTATCTTGGATGACAGACGAAATGTTTTCAAAAGAGCTAAACCAGTCCAGTTGAACCCAGAAGAACCACCGAGAAGAACTCAGTGAAATATCTGAACCGAAAAGGGCCGTTTCCCAGTTCTATGTGTTCATGTAAGAAATAATCATACTGTCCGTATGAAAAATAAGTGGGAAAAGGAAGTGGGAATAAGAATTTAGGTAATTATTATTACTTTTTTTTTGGATGAAAGTTTCATTTATTAATTAATGGCACTTTTCAGTTTATATTTTGCACAAAATTTACTTTAAAAAAATGTGTTAATTTTATATATTACAGTTAAATATATGTTGTTTGTTTTCACAGTTTTGTAAATATAAACAGACGACTTTGACACAGGAACTAATTTTGACAGATTTTTTTCAATCAAAAATACTGAAGCGAGAGTTTGGGGTACTTGGATAAAAAAGTACATGAGAGCCGCCAGCGCACTGCCTTTAATGTGAAAGACTCGGCTGGATTGTTTCCTGTTTCTTCTTGCTCGTCTACAGCTGAAACAGAGTGTGCAGCGCTAACTGATGTTAGCTTCAACATGGAGGGAAGGTTCACATCTGGTCATAAAAAATTAAATGACAATAATCTACACCAAACATATATTTTTGGGTAGGTAATTACTTATATTTTCAGGAAAATGTATTTTGAAACGAGAAAAAATTTGTGAATGTGACTGTTTGTAAAGTGACCCAGTTTAGTGGCGTCATTCAGGATTCATTTTACAAACTCTATAAATAAACGACATTTATTCCAAATACATTGATATTTGACTATTATATTATTTATGTCATATTTTAAACAAACAATGTTTAAAATTAATAAATGCATATATCTATGCAAAATACATTTGAATATAATATTAATATATTTGTATGTTGTCACTATTGTAAATACATGTATATAATATTGATAATTGAAATAAAAAAATGTTTAATTTGATATTTCCTTTTGTTGTCCATCTGTGACGCTGCCATTTGGCAAAACTCTTTCTATTTAGGTATGATAAAAAAAAAAAAAATCCTCTAACCAATTATTGGGTGGTAAAATAGAGGGTTTAAGGTTTATACTGAATACATTTGAGGATGAAAATGTCAGAGGAATTTCACTTTGGAGAACTTTGGAATTCTTGCAAAAAATAGACTTAAATGTTTTTGTCCATCCGTGATGCAGTAGTTTTTGATACTTTTCATTTAAAAATATTTGAAACTAAATTTTGCCCTCTGAATTTGTTTAAGATGGCATTCAGACCTTCACAATTATGCGGAATATTTGTCTTAAACTTGTCTGGTCATGAATCCAAAAGTAGTGGGCGGTCCATCTGTGACGTCCTTGGCTCCGCCCCAGTACAAATTTAACTAGAAAAGCACTCGGACGGCGCAGACCTCCGCCAAGGCAGATAAGTACCAAGCCCCCCGATCACCACCAAAATTTAATCATTTGTTCCTTGTGCCAGTATCAACATTTCCTGAAATTTTCATCCAAATCCATCCAGAACTTTTGGAGTTATCTTACACACGGACAGACAGACAGACAGACAAACCAACGCCAGCAGAAACATAACGATGGCCAGAATACAAAACCTCCTTTCTGAAAAAAAACACTTTTTTCAGGAAACAAAAAAAAACGTTTAGTTTTATTATAGTATGGTCTTTGTTAAAGATATCCAAGCATATTCTACTGTTCTCAGACTCTCTTTCTATATTATGTTTTAACAACACATCCTTGTTCTCACCATTCAATGTGAAAACTCAAAATCTAAAAATTTGCAGATAGGAGGTTTTGTTTTTTGGCCATCAGTAACCTCCTTGGCGGAGGTAATGAAAGCACTTGAAAATCTCCTTCTGTTGAAACTTGAAGATACGTATAAAGTATTTGGTGACATAATATAAAGTCAAACCATAACTGAATTCTGTTTAAAGTACTTAGACTTACAGTATAAGCCTTGTTGCTTCAACACTGACTGAGAATGCCATGTCATTTAATTAAAAAACTACCTAAAAACTAAATCTATCTAATGAATATTTACTCTCAATCACTGACTGATCTTCTGTTCAATTGAGGAAAGTTTGTTTTTCACTGTGCCGCCGCATTATGATGAAAGCGGCACATGCACACCCCTGTTTTTATTAAAGTGAATTAGAGATGAATCACCGTTACGCATGAATCATACATCAGTAATAACCCAATTTCATGCAAAACCATGATGATGAAGATCCAGTAAAATGGGAGGAAAAAAAATCTACAAATCATGTTTTCAGCTCATTAACAGAACTCTGCCCCCCCCCCCCCCAGGCTGTCCTGCAGTTCACATTTTAATTCAATAATAAAGGTCATTTCTAATCAAATATTTCTATCGAATGCATCTCTAAGGTCTGATTCTGTTGACAAAACTGATAAAACTGAAGCAGGGCAGTGAAATAAGAACAAAAAACCCAGATTGAAACATTTCCATTTTGAGTTCCTGGGGACATTTTCAGTCCAACAGTAACCTTTACGCTCGGCTTATTAACACCCACTGAGTAAGCGGGCCTTGGGCTGGGAGGTAATTTTAGCCTGTTACCAGCAAAATAGGTTACAACCTTCAGAGGCTCTGCTTCTGTTAGGGATAAAGTAGGACACAAGACGCAGTTCCACTCCAACAAACGCTGTTGTTTCTGGATCACAGTGACAACTAGAGTGAACAGCAGAAACAGCACAAATACTCACACATAGAACCACCTGTCTTATATTCAGCAAAAAGTCACCTAAGAAGAACTAAAATCACAGCCTAGTCACAAAAGTTGAACTAGAACAGTCTAACACCTTTGTTGAAGGGGTGGAACTGGATTTAGTCAAAGAATTCCAGTACGTCGGCTTAACCTTAGACCCAACATTAACATTTAAACAACACATAAAGTGACTGAAGAAGACAGTCAGTTTTAACGTGCAAAATTTTAAAGAAGTCAGACCCTTTTTGATGCTATATGCTGCTAAGCAAGGTTCTAATAGTTTTGGATTTTTCATTATAGTTTAGTTTTAGTTTTGACTTTTTTTCTGTAATTCAATTAGTTTTATTAGTTTTTGGAGCAGGTTTGCTATTTTTTCTTAGTTTTTATTTTTTTCTAAATGCTTAATTTTAGTATTAATTCTAGTTTAGTCGTCTCTTTTTTCTTCTTCTCTGTCGTCGTATTCAAATAAATCCCAGACAGGACTCTGCTGCTTTCTCCCAGCTTTAGTCTCCATGTTTCCAGGTAGAGTGGGGACCAGAAGACGACTGGAAACCACAAGTGAACACAAGTGACGGACCATAACTTTTATACGTTTTAGTTAGTTTTATAATCACACAATACACTTTCAGTTAGTTATCGTTTTTTTCTTTTAATTATAGTTTTTATTTATTTCAGTTAACGAAAATGTTTTTTCAATTCTAGTTTTTGTCATTTCATTAGTTTTCATTAACGATAATAACCATGCTGCTCAGATGTTTTTACACTCTATGATTTTCTCTCCCACTGAATACTGTAGAACTTCCTGGTCACTTGCTGCTGGCACAACACTCAAAGTCATAGAATCACTTTTTAAAAAAGCCATAAAAATATTTGACAAAAAACCAAAAAAACCCCAAAACATTTAGTTTTAGATAAATATAAATTTCTTAATTTTAATAATTTTGTGAATTTTAAGAATGCATGCCTGATATTTAAAGTCTTGCATAGACTGGCCCCTCCTCCCTTGACAGATTTTATCCAATCCTGCTCTGTCAGTGGGAGGGGCCACTGCTGGAGGAGAATGGGAGGGGCCACGGCTGGAGGAGAATGGGAGGGGCCACGGCTGGAGGAGAATGGGAGGGGCCACGCAGGCGCACTACTATTGGACAGACTACACTGTCAGTCAGTGGAACTGAATACTGGAACAGTTTCCCACTCAACAGAACAGACTCACAGTCATCTGCCTCCTTCAAATCCCAACTGAAACATCTGATGAAGGAAAAGTAAACCTGGTTCCATCAGTCGATGGTCCTCACTGTGTTGTTCTGTGTGTTTTCAGGATGTTTTGCCTTTTTATCAACTGTCTTTCCTGTCACCTGCCTAAAGACTACAGATGGAAATTAGCACTGCTGCAACAATCTGACAGATTTACAGCTGCAACTGTCGTAGATGTTCATTAACATGCACTGTCCCTAAAAAATAAATAAATGAATAAAGAAATAAAATTACTTATTTTATTTTATTGAGAACTGAGCTGCTAGATGAAAAAAGTTACACTAAAAAAATTGTGTTTATTTCTCTGCTGAGATATGAAGAAAACCATTGTTATATCTCATTTCTGCTTAAATGAAGGTCAATATGATCTGGAATCTCATATTAAAACCAAATTAGACATATTTTCTGCAAAATGAAAGGATTTTCTAATGGGACACAGGCTTTGTAAGGTGTTTGTCATCTGAAATCAGCATCAGAAGATACAGTAGAGCTTACACCAGACCACCTACGTGTTTTTTTTATTGTCAAAGGAGGCTACCTTTAATTTGATGACACTTAAGTTCTTCATCTCATTTGTAAAATGCAGGATGGACTCAAACTGGGCCTGTGTTACTATTTATAGCTACTCCATTTCTAAGTAAGCCTATGCTAGTGGATTTTCTCTCCACTGCGCAATTAATCACTGTTGTGTTTTGTTGGAAATAGCATCCCCATGGCAGTAACAACAAAAATGCCAACTGTTATCTTTTTGAAGTTCTAAATACTCTACCAAAGCAATACTGCATTGTTATAATGGAAATGAAACGTTAAAGCAGGGCTGTCAAACTCATTTTAGTTCAATTCCACATTCAGCTAAATTTGATCTGCAGTGGGCCGAACCAGTAAAATAATAATATAATAATATAGAAATAATGTCAACTCCAAACTTTTCTCTATGTTTTAGGGCGAAAAAAAAATTTTTACATTATGAAAAGGTTTACATCTACAAACTATCCTTTCAAAAGATGTGAATACCATGAACAAACTGAAAAAATAAATGTAATTTTAACAATATTCTGCCTCAGTTTATCATTTTAGAACTTACAGATCACAGTGGATCTACAAACACACAAAACATTTAATAACAGACATTTCAGGTTGTTCATATTTGTTCAGGTTATTCATATTTTTTGCGAAACTATACTTTGTTTTAGTGTAAATATATACATATTAACAATTACAAAGAGAAACATTTGGAGTTGTCATTATTTCTATGCTATTATGACAGTATTTGACTGGTCTGACCCACTTGAGATTGAATTGGTCTGAATGTGGAACCTGAACTAAAAGGATTGTTCATATCTTCAGTGTAATTTTTGCACTTCATAAATTCATCCCAGGGGCCGGACTGGACCCTTTGGCGGGCTGGATTTGGCCCCTGGGCCACATGTTTGACACCTGTCAGTTAAAGTAAAACTGAATCTAAAATGTCCTTGAACAGAGTGAAACATAAGGACTGACCTGCTCCTGTCAGTCATGTTGACATTATTGAAGGTTACTGAATTGTACAAGTGTATATTACAGGGTGTCAAATACTATTTTTTATTCCATTCCATTATTCGGGCTGTATGTCCAGTGCATGTATGATACTATCAGTCTGATTGGACCCTCGCATAATGTGCACTATGTCTTTGATTATGCATTGAATTATAAGATGGCAAAATCATGTTTTTCTGGAGGGACTGGTTGACTGATGTACTGATCACATCTTATAATACTTTTTCTCTCACTCCTGAAAATTGTGGTAAAAAATGCCGAATAACGGACAAAAAAAATCCTTTGCGTCTTGCTATTGACCATCATTCAAACCCAATTTCTCATTAATTCGTACATTTTCACATTTAGACCCAATACTGTGTTTTCAAAACTACCACCAACGAATACTTTTGACTTAATTTTGGTAAAGTTTCCCTTCTTTTACTCCGGAGGTGCTTTGGTTTTAGATCGGTGTCGACCCATGACCCATGTTGACGAGCATCTGAGCGCAAAAAATACAAAAAGTCAAGTTTCTTAGGAGACTTGGAGGTTGGTGATTAGCCCTCAGCTAACTTGGGTACATTTATATTTATTGAAATGTTGATTGATGTACACTGTACCTTCCAAATAAACAATAAATCAAATGAAAAATATGATGGATGCACTGGATCACTACACTTTGTGGACTTCTGCGACCACTGTTTGTGTCCTGTTTCAAACTCTAACCATAAACCATAAACTTCTGAATTTATTTGTTTCCTTTTAACTTTTACTTGTTTGTCTTGACATTGTCCCAACCTTAAAGAATATGGTTTTGTGCCTAAACAGTGTTGAAACGTGTTATAAAGGTATGCCGCTGTAAACATAAATGTGTGACCACTGTAACCACGACCATGGTTGTTATGTAAGCTTTTTATTTGAACCCTTTTCTTTACTCTTAAAAATATCATTTTTGTGCTAAAGCTAACCAAACCGTAGCTGTGGAACTGTCACTAAATGCAACAGTTGTACTGCTTTTTAACAGTATTTTGTTCAGGGAGGTCTCTACACTGGACCACATCAGTCCAGTTCTCAGGTCTCTACACTGGACCACATCAGTCCAGTTCTCAGGTCTCTACACTGGACCACATCAGTCCAGTTCTCGGGTCTCTACACTGGACCACATCAGTCCAGTTCTCAGGTCTCTACACTGGACCACATCAGTCCAGTTCTCAGGTCTCTACACTGGACCACATCAGTCCAGTTCTCAGGTCTCTACACTGGACCACATCAGTCCAGTTCTCAGGTCTCTACACTGGACCACATCAGTCCAGTTCTCAGGTCTCTACACTGGACCACATCAGTCCAGTTCTCAGGTCTACACTGGTCCCCGTCTCTCTGAGAACAGACTTTCAAATTCTCTTGCTTCATATAAAGCACTGAATGGTTTAGGCCCAAAATCCATCAGAGACCTTCTAGTCCAGTCTGACCCATCCAGTCCACTCAGGTGGTCTGGTGCAGGTCTGCTCTGGGTTCCAGAAGTCAGAACTAAACCTGGAGAATCAGCGTTCAGTTTCTATGCTCCGAAGATCTGGAACAGACTACCAGAAAATATCAGGTCTGAGATCTGAGAGTCTGAGTTCTGTTCAGTCCAGGTTCCAGACTCACCTGTTCACTGGGTCCTGGTTCTGGTTCCAGACTCACCTGTTCAGTGGGTTAGGGTTCTGGTTCCAGACTCTCCTGTTCACTGGGTCCTGGTTCTGGTTCCAGACTCACCTGTTCACTGGGTTCTGGTTCTGGTTCCAGACTCTCCTGTTCACTGGGTCCTGGTTCTGGTTCCAGACTCACCTGTTCACTGCTGCCTTTGACTAAAAGGATTTGGGCTTTTCACATTTTAGATTCTCCTTCCAAACTCTGCACTGCAGCTCTTACTTTAACATGTGTGTGTTTTTATATGTTTGGCTTTCATGTGTTGTTTTCTTTCTTGCTGTTTTTAATCACCTTTTACATGTTTCTTTTAGAATGTTTTAAATGTGTTTCTTTTTCCCTGTCGTTGTATTTCAGTGTTCTGTGTGAAACACCTTGAATTGCCTTGTTGCTGAAATGTGTGATACAAATAAACTTGCCTTGCGTTGCCTTAGGGATGTCCTGATTGACTGCCGATCTGGCATTTTTTTAGAAGACAGATTTGGTCATGAGATTGGGCTGATCCAGACCCGGTTCTGGGGGGATGGGGTAAACAAATGTCCTGTTCCCTCACATTAAAGTTTCCAAAGGTAGCGAAAAGGAAAATTAGCTGCCCAACAGCGGGAGGCTTGGACGATGTTGTAAAATGTCTACAGGTCTCACTTTGGCTTTATGGCCCGGTAGTGGTGCATGAGTCAGGTTTTTTTCAACCCGTGGAGCTTTTGTGGAATTATTTGAAGGGATCCAACTAAACTGACATGATTTGACCTGCTCCAACCAGACCCAAGTAACCTGCTGATCTGCGCAGCACAAGTGCATGGCACAGCACGGCATGGCACGGCACGGCACGGCACGTAACAGAACGCATCCCCATATAACACCTGGATAGACCTGTCCATAGACCAGCTACAGCAGTGGCAAATACATGGTCCGCAGGTCAAAACTGGCCCACCCACTAATTTGTCCCACAGTAGGAATTTGGAATGTGCAAAATTTATACTAAAGTTCTTCAGAGTCAAAGGTGTGGTAGTTGTTTTAGTTCAGGTTCCACATTCAGTCCAATTGGGATCTACAGAAAAATAATAGTATAATAACCTCTAAATAATGGCTCCAAATTCAAATCTAAATTTCATTGTAAAAAGTCGGTATTGGGTCATATTGGCAAAACTAATCCTAAAAAAAATCGGATTGGATCAGAAGCAAAAAAAAAATCCAGATCAGGACATCACTAATTTTGTTTTTGTAAATGTCATTATGCATACTTTACACGTCATTTGGCACCAGCTGAAAATCAGCGTATGTTGTAGGGATGTAACAATTACTGATACAATGATAAACCGCGGTAAAATTGCAGACAGTTAGTATTACCGTTTAAATTCTAATTCTCATGATAACTGTGTTTGATTACTGCACTTTTCCAGAGAAAACACCTATGTAAAGATCTGCTTTTATGTCAAATATTTGAGTATAGTTTGAATTTATTACAGTTTTTATTTTCTATACCTAATATTTGGAACCAATATTCACTTTTAAAATCTTTGAGAAGGTTCGTTAAGCATCTTTGTGTTATTTATGCAATAAAGTATATACATTTTTCAAATCAGATTTTATATTTTTTGTGTATTTTTGGTCCTTTTATGTTTTTATAGTAGGTTAAAGTGAAAAAAATAATAGGCAGATGATACAGATGAAGTTGTGCTGAAAAAACAGATCCCAAACATGGGTATAGTAAACATTTGGTTATATAGTATATAAAGGCAAAATCAAAAGGGCTGAAAAATAATATTTGAATGTTTCTGCAACAGAAGGTACATTGTACCAACTATTTTATTTTATCTTTTTTTTTTTTTTTTTTTTAAATACAACTTGGTTAAATTATTTCAGTGTGTGTATCAGTACTTTTTGAACATTTTGAGTACAGATTCAACTGTACCACGATAATAATGATAACCGTGATAATTTTGGTCACAATAACCGTGATATGAAATTTTCACATGGTTACATAACTAGTATGTTGTCATGTCAGTGTGAGAACATGTTGGGTAGAACACAGACCTGGCCTGAAACGTTCACCGTCAGTGGAACCTCCAGGACTCCAGTATCTCTGTCAAAAAACTCCTTGGCATCTTTAGGTAAAGAGCGTCTATAAGAGAAGGAAAAAAAAACAAACCATTCTTTAATGTGAGCAAGTACTGTTACGTAAAGTGGTACCTCATAAAAAATAAATAAATCATGTTGATGAGCAGAGAAGAACGTTGGCACCAACGAAAATAACCGCAACAGTGATTTCACTTGAGTGTTGGTGTCATGCTTCGGAGGTTGTTAATTATTTCTCTCCACATCAGATCAGATACTAACAATCAAAAGCCACTGTAGAGATTTTTTTCTCCCAAAGACAGAAAAATAAAGCTGCAGACCTTGAAGACCCATTATTCTACTTTAACCCACGACTGGAAGATTGGCTGTGCAGGGAAAGCAGCAGAGATGCAGAGAAGCGCCTCCACACTACTATAGGTTGTATCCATGGTGATGGCAGACGGAAGCATGATTCAAACAGGCCTCATAGTCATGCACAGGCTTATGTAAAACTGCCGTGCCTCAGTTTCCCCCAGTGTGAAGAGCAGCTCTCATCACGCACTCATACAAGGGCGTTTATGTCCGTGTACGGCCGTGTAAACAGGGGTCAAAGGTCACATGCAGTTTGTGGCTCGGATTCAAAGATTCAAGAGAGAGATTCAAAGTGTTGTATTTTCATGTGTTCAGTAAAGAAACCGGTTTCACTGTACAACGAAAATCTGACTTTTCCATCCACACTGGAAGAGAACTGAACCCATAAAGACCCAGTGATACTTCTGTGTCAGTTTCCAAATGAATTTTTCTCTGTATTTAACCTTTCTCAAGTGATTTATCAGGATTTATTATAATATAATCCTCTGCATTTTTTCAGAGAAAGTAATATATTTTCTTATATTTTATTTATTTATCATATTAATGTTCATAAAAGCTCAGATTAATTTTGATGTTATGACATAACAAACGAAGAAAACTGAAGAAAAAAATGACTTAATTTTTAAAAAAAAATCTGTCATTAACTGAACGTAAACCCAGTGTGTCCATCCACTGTCATTGATCCAACTCCATGGGTTTGACTGGAGAAACAATGTTGTAGGACAGGGCTGTCAAACTCACTTTAGTTCAGTTCCACATTCAGCTAAATTTGGTCTGAAATGGGCCGAACCAGTAAAATAATAACATAAGAATATATAAATAATGTCAACTCCAAAATTTTCTCTCTTTTTTAGAGTGAAAAAAGTCAAATTAAACAATGAAAATGTTTACATCTACAAACTATCCTTTCAAACAATGTGAAGAACATGAACAAACTGAAAAAATAAGTGTAATTTCAACACTATTAAGCCTCAGTTTATCATTTACACATGTACATTATAACTTAGAAATCACTGCAAATACACAAAACATTTAATATCAGGCAGAATATTGTTACAATTGTACTTACTTTTCTTAAAACATTTCAGGTTGTTCATATTTGTTCAGGTTATTCACCTTTTTTGTGAAATTATACTTTGTTTTAGTGTAAATACATGAAAATATTTACATTTACAAAGAGAGAAATTTGGAGTTGTGAGTATTTATAGATTATTATGATAATATTTGACTGGTCTGACCCACTGAATGTGGAACCTGAATGAAAAGGATTGTTTAATATCTTTAGTGTAATATTTGCATTTCACAAATTCATCCCACAGGCCGGACTGGACCCTTTGGTGGGCCGGATTTGGCCCCCGGGCCGCATGTTTGACACCTGTGTTGTAGGAGATGACGGTGTTTCCATGGTAACTACAGAGCCTCTCAACGTCCAAATGGGTCATATCTGATGATCATGAAAAGACGAAGAACTACATCAATTATTTACACATATTGATAGGACTAGTGGATCAATAGGTATTAAACAGTTTAAGTCAATAGATGTTTTTGGTTGGCGGTGATTATTTGAGTCTTTATGGGTTCAGATGTATGAAAATAGAAACATTTAACTAGGAATTTAAAACAAACAAAAAGTGGCATTTAAGAATGGCATGGGCAGAGAATGAGCATAAAATATACAATATAAACTACTATAACTAAGAGAAAATATATATTTACATAAATGTGTAACATAAGGGTAATTGTGCAAACTGTCAGAGATAAATAATATGTTAAATGTATATCAGCTAAAATTTCCTTAGGGGGTCAAATGAGTGTCCATTTTTGTCAAAAAAACAGTAGTCCTAAAGTCATAGAAGTGTGTGTAAATAATGCTAATCCATTTGTGCACAGACTACTGATATTCTCTGACAGTGGAAGCTCTATTTTCATAAATATTGGATTTGGAATAGCACGTGTATGTGAAAACTTTTGCTGGTGGACGGACGTGACATTACCCATGATGCTCTGGTCAGTACCAGTACTTTATTAGGAATAAACTTCTAGACTTCCTATTGCTAATTGTGCTCTTCTTCATAAATGTTGGTATTGTGGATCTAAAACAATCCCAGCTGACACAAAAACACTAAATGTGTCAGTGGACGGATGTGACATGGTTGTTGTGGATCCCATCATACTGATGCTCTGCAGCCATGTCAGCGTTTACACTAATGATCCCTGTGCAAAAACTAGGAGCACTATTATTTATTGGATAGTTTAGCATCAGACTAAAGAGGAAAGAACAATATAGAATTGTTCTTTCTGTATAAAAATGCTTCTTATTGTAAAAGTGTTGATGTAAACAGTGCTGTGTGCCATTCTTCATGTATGTATTGGTGGAACAGAAGCAGGATGGATCAGCACCATACTCCAGATTGAACCTGTACAAATAAAACATGTGATATGGAGGAGAGAATCTGGGAAGAAAAACTGGGGAATCCAAAAGAATAGGACATTTGTTTTTCAGCTCAGTTCAGTTCAAATAGAACTTGTCCATTTGTGACATGGAAATATAGCATTAATTGTGCTGAAATGGTTCATTTTTGAGCTGAAAACATAGTTCATATGAGCATCAACATGTTGAACAGAACTGAAATCCTGTCCATTTGAACAACTGTCATTTACCAACACACAGTTCCTTTGGATTCACTGAGACTGATTTCTTATGCACAAAGACAGAAATAAGACCTCTGAGCACATTTTAGCCGTATGTTAAATGTGTACAACAGTCAGATGAACAGTGGATCTGTGTGTACTTCTGTCCTCCTGTTTGCAGATAACACACCGATCACTGAGGATGACTAACTCTCTCCTCCTTCCCGTGTTCCTCTCATATCCACTGTCTTCCCCTCTCACGCTCTTAATACTGGTTGAAAGCTCCAGAGCTAATGCTGTAAATGTCAGTGGTTTTAAGGCTCTCCAGATGTCAGGTTTTTTTTTTTTTTAAGCACTCTACAAACAGCTAACCTTGCTTTCAACAAAATCTGTCAGATTCAGGTTGGTTTCCACTGTGACGTCAGCACTGTGCTATTTCATGACCTGAGGCTGAGAAAGGGTCGCATCCTCACCTGTTAAAACTTTACCTCAGCAATCAAACAGGAAGTGTGTGTTTTTTTCCTTCTCGTTTGACCAATGACAGCCGAGGGTGTATTTAAGGAAGCACTCTTGTTCTCCCTGCTAGTAGAATCTCTGTCTCTTGAATTAGCTTGGCAGAGCCGAGTGGAAAAGCCTGGTGGGACGTCACCAGGTCCATATGCTCAGGAGAGTTTTACGGATGGATGAGGTTTCAGATCTGTCACTGTCCTGCACAGATCTATTTACATGCTCCTCCGTACACACACAACTTTAGCAGTAGGAAAAAGGTCGCTTTTACATGATCCAGCACAAAAATATATATACATATATATATATATATATATATATATATATATATATATATATATATATATTCCACCTCATTATGGATGCCTGCTTAGATTCCACTTCACCATTAAAAAAAGTGATTATGAAAAGGATTACAAAACGGATTAAGGAGCTTAGGGATTTTTCACCATAGGGAAATGGAATGCAAAATAATATAGTAAATAACAATATGAAGATCTGTCCAAATGACCAAATATTTTCACTGGTCTTTGGTGTTTTTCCTCCAGGTTAATGCAGCGCAGAAGGCCACTGCTGCTGTGACTGATGTACTCTGCTGTTGGAGTTGTCCGGTGTAATCTCGACCAAATCTGGAGTAAATCACCCTTGTAATCTCCCTTTTATCAGCCGGAACTGCCAGGGTAGGACACATTTCCCCACTCTCCAGAGATTACACCTAAAACCATTCATTCAGAGGGATCCCAGTTTAATGATCTCATCATGAGGTTTACGCAGCAAAAAAAAGTGATTTCCCACATTGGAACGGTTGGATTATAGTCCACTTCTCCCACCTAATGAACAGTATTTCATTTGAAACTGTTTTTCTGTGTAGAGTACAGCATTATGGATCAGAACTGCAGGATCTGAATTCCACAGTCTAACTTTCTAAAAGCGTTCTTGTGTATTCGATCATCTTTGATAACTTTAATAATGTTTAAAGGCAGGAAGTCTAACAATATAAAGGAATTTACATGAATCAATTGTCTTGTTATTGACAATATGTGAAGAAATTGTAGCATTTCTTAGATGTTGAGTATTTCCCTGTAGTGGAACTGAGAGCTGGCAGCTGAGAGTCATTTGATGATGTTACCCAACACCATTTCTGATTTTCTGTTTCTTAAATCTATAACTACCTCAAGTACTTCTGCTCTTCTACAGCAACAAAGGCAAGACAAGCAACTATTATCTTCGACTCCAATGAAAATTCATACATACACATATGCAGGCACTGAATCCTCCATATGAAACCTTTCAAAGGTGTAGGTAGACGTTTTTATTTTTATTTTTATTTTTTACTTGACCAGAGCCAGATTACTTTCCCAATAAATCAGTGCATGAAGAAAACAAGGCCAGGATCTTAACAGGAGCCTTTTGTATGTTTAGGCCACCGTAGGGGAAAGTGAGGGGTGTATTCAGCTGGTTGTACTCTGTTACTTCACAGATACGCAGGGTTTCCCTTATAAACATTCTGCAGCGGCGCAGCACCACTGCTGCATTCTCAGCACCGCTGCTGAATAAAAACAACACTGACTTTGAAGTACCGTCATGTGCTAAACTTTATTACAAGTTGTTAGCTGCTAGTTAACCAACTGGGCTACTGCTGTAGGCGTCATAACCTCCTCCCTCCCTCCCCTCTCTGCCTACACTACTGAAGCAAATGAACTGCAATATATAAAGAATAGAACAGAAACATTGTAGCGGTGTTTTCAGATCCACAGAGAACTGTAGGTTACCCACACAGCACCACTGATACAAACGTTTCTAGAGGAAAGACTGGACAGATGTCACTACAGATCACACACTGAACCTCTGTCTGCCTTAACTCCCCCCATGGTGACCACGAGATATGACACAGGTCCCTGTTAGAGTTTATTATGTTCATTTTCTCTTCTGTGGACTTTTTAGATTAGAGCATGTTCCAGTAGGTGTGGATGAAACGCCTTAACACTGGATTCCATCAGCTACAAAACAAAACATAGGACCCATGTCCCAGTTCCCAGTTCTTAGTTCCGTTTTACTTAAATGTTTTACTTTCCATCCCCTCCTTCAGCATGCCCCCCATTTAAGTAAAATGGAAAAGGGAACCAATTCCCAGTTCTAGGAACTAGCTCCCAGTTCCATTTAAGCAAAACAGAACTAGGAACTGGGAACCAGCTTCACACTGCCCAGTGTCCCAGTACGCCAGCGTCTGTTCTGTCCGAAGCAGTTCCCAGTTGAATGTGTGAGGTTGTCAGGTTCTGTTCTGTGTTCCAGTCCTGGTTCTGTTCTGTGTTCTAGTCCTGGTTCTGTGTTCTAGTCCTGGTTCTGTTCTGTGTTCCAGTCCTGGTTCTGTTCTGTGTTCCAGTCCAGGTTCTGTTCTGTGTTCTAGTCCTGGTTCTGTTCTGTGTTCTAGTCCTGGTTCTGTGTTCTAGTCCTGGTTCTGTTCTGTGTTCCAGTCCTGGTTCTGTTCTGTGTTCCAGTCCTGGTTCTGTTCTGTGTTCCAGTCCAGGTTCTGTTCTGTGTTCTAGTCCTGGTTCTGTTCTGTGTTCTAGTCCTGGTTCTGTGTTCTAGTCCTGGTTCTGTTCTGTGTTCCAGTCCAGGTTCTGTTCTGTGTTCTAGTCCTGGTTCTGTTCTGTGTTCTAGTCCTGGTTCTGTGTTCTAGTCCTGGTTCTGTTCTGTGTTCCAGTCCTGGTTCTGTTCTGTGTTCTAGTCCTGGTTCTTTTCTGTGTTCTAGTCCTGGTTCTGTGTTCTAGTCCTGGTTCTGTTCTGTGTTCCAGTCCTGGTTCTGTTCTGTGTTCCAGTCCTGGTTCTGTTCTGTGTTCTAGTCCTGGTTCTGTTCTGTGTTCTAGTCCTGGTTCTTTTCTGTGTTCCAGTCCTGGTTCTGTGTTCTAGTCCTGGTTCTGTTCTGTGTTCCAGTCCTGTGGTTCTGGATGCAGATTAATCTCCCGATAGAAGTGGGCGGGACTTTGACTGGAGGAGAACTGAACTCATTCGTTCACAGTCCATCTATGACTTCTATCAGTGATCAATAATAACTATATTGGTATCTGGAACTATTTACATGTTCTAAACCATCAACATATGAACCATTAGAAGGAAAGGAACATTTTTCAAAAAATTCACCAAAAATTCATACATCTAAATTTCTCCAAACTGTGAACAGACTTTGTAGACATTGTCCCACGGAAGATAAATTAGAAAAGAATCAGACCAGTAGTTTAGTCAGAAACGTTTGAAGAAACTGGTCATTAAAACGACATCGGTGACCATGACGATGCTGGACACAGCGCCCTCACAGCAGCTGATGGCCGATCGAACTATGAGCTAAAAAGGAAGATGTCAGTGAGTCAGAAGTCAGTGACGGCTGAAACATGACGGTGCAACAAAATGATGAAAATAATCTTGATTATAGTCGAATGAAAAGATAAGTATAGTTGCAGGTTCCCATTGTCACTAATTGAAGTAGTGATCGTTTCTGTCCTCTGTCGGTGTCCGTCTGAATGCCAACAAACCTGACTCCTCTGAGCTAAAGCCAAACATGGGAACCACTGGCCTTCAGATTTATCCTGTATGAGCTGGTCCAGGGGATTATGTAGTGTATGGAACAATGATGTGGATATGTGAGAGAAAAGTGTGGGCTGGGTGGTGACAAATAGAAGTGGAGGAAGACAGGCAGAGAGGGATGAAAAAAAGGAAAGATGGTGAAGGATGTGGGCAGGTTGAGCACAATCCTTCAGAGCAGGAAGCAAGAATGTGCTTACCCTCACCCAAAGAGAGGGAGAGAGAGAGAGAGAGGGAGAGAGAGAGAGAGACAGAGAAAGGAGAGGCGAAGAGGCAAACACCTGTGTCAAGAATGAAAGCTATGAGTCACTTTGGAATCCACATTTAACAGCGCAGGAGTGTGTGTGTGTTTGTGGACGGAAGAGCTGTGGATCCAACCAACAGTATAATGAGCATTTGGAAATCCACTCCTAGGCCCTGGATGGAAGACTTGGCAGTGCCATGTTCAATGACACACCACCACTGCAGAAAAACAAAAGCAAACCTACCAAAAATTAACAGATTGGAAGGCGACAATTCAGACTCCAAAAGCACCACAGAGATGAGACAGAAACACACAGCCTGACAACACGCAGGAGAAACACTGGTGCCTCTCAGTATTATTTTTATTTTTAAAGGGCCATACCAGTGGTTTTCTACAGCACACCCAGTAGACAATGTATTCTGATTACATTTAAACTGGTAATGTGGCTTTTACTGACCTGTAACAGCCTCAGTAGTTTCACTTAAATAAATACTGACCTGTAACAACTGACAACTGACTATCTATCTATCTATCTATCTATCTATCTATCTATCTATCTATCTATCTATCTATCTATCTATCTATCTATCTATCTATCTATCTATCTATCTATCTATCTATCTATCTATCTATCTATCTATCTATCTATCTATCTATCTATCTTATGCTGCTTAACCCTTTCATGCATGAATTCTGAAAAAAGTGTCTAGATGTTTTTTTTAGATTGATTTAATTTCACAAAATCAGGATGAAGTTGAAATGCATTTTGAATGTTTTTAAAAATATGGTTTTATTAAGAAGATATTTAACCTTCTCAGACCCAGGGAAGTACAAGTTTGGGCTTTTTTTAAGTAAATAATTGCTGATATTGGAAACTTTGTGATGCAACAGTTTCAGATGCAGTTTTTAAAATTTTTATGGAATGTCCTTTTGCGGTGGACAGATTTTTTTTTTTTTTTTTAAATAAAGCTGTGACACTCTTGCCCATAAATGTGGGCAGTAAACCCGTGTCTGGGTCTGAGGAGGTTAACTTTATGAGCTCACAGATCAGTCCACATTCTAAAAGTCAGATGATCATTTAGTTCATTGTATGTCTGAGGGTCTATACAGACTGAACCCATGTGGTTTGGACAATATTATCTTTAGAACCCTTTGGAAAGTGAGTTCAACTATGTGTCTGCAAATATGGACGTCATGCATGAAAGGGTAAAAACATCTTTGTGGTCTGTGTTTAATTTAATTTTATAAGTGCAGTGTTTTTCAACCTTGGGGTCAGGACCCCACGTGGGGTCGCCTGGAATTCAAATGGGGTCACCTGAAATTTCTAGTAATTGGTAAAAAAAAAAAACAAAAAACAAAAAAAACTTACTAATAAAAAAATATTTGGTGAGTTGACAGAGACAATCCCAATCCATAAAAGACATGACAAACTGAGTCTGAAACTACACTGTACATATCCTGACCAAGGAAAATAAAATTCTCCCTTCGAGCAGTAATCTACTCCTGGATTTACTGCCTCCATCCAATAATAATATACATTATATAGACTAAATGTCCTCTGAAATTAATGTTTATTTGCAACATAGAATAGAAAACTATTACATGATCAAAAACAAATTAATTTTAGCAAAAAAAAAAAAAAAGTCTTCATTTTAATGTCTGGGGTTGCCAGAAATGTGTGATGTTAAAATGGGGTCAGGAGCCAAAAAGGTTGGAACCACTGGTTTAGTGTGTTTTCTTTCTGTTCTGTCTTCTTACAGTAGGGGGATCTAGTCTCGTTCAGCGGTTCAGTAGACCCAGCGATTCGCTCAGCAATTCAGCAAGTCAGTGATTTATGGACGATTCAGTGAGTCATTGATTTGTGAATGATTCAGAATCGATTCAGCGACTCAGCTCTACTCGGCTCTACTCGGCTGCTCTTGGCCAGTGGTTGACTACCTCGGCTCGGTCTGTCCGTCACCAGTAGCTAGTCTCCTGATACAATCAGACATCTTGCCGTGGAGTTGATGGTGCGTCACACAGCGCTTCCACCTCCAACTTAATGAGTGAGTCTGACTAGTTTATGTGATAATAAACAAACTATTATCAAAGTGCTGCTGAATTGATTCAGTTGCGTTTGTGAATCAATTCAACTTGTTCACTTAAATGAATCCTTTTGAATGATTCATTCTTGAATCACCCATCACTAGAGGTGCGTCCAGAGGGGACGGCATAGTTCCACTGACAAAAAGTCCATTTGTTCAGGCCTCATTTGCAGCTCCATCTGCACAGGAGTGGAACTCCAGTTCAATTAGAGGACTGACATCTGAATGAGTTCAAAATGCATCTAGAAAACTGTGCATTAAGAAGTGGAGCTGCCAGCATTAGACAGTTTTTAGTTCTGTGTCTGTCATGTGTTTTAATACAGGGGTTGGACAAAATAATGGAAACACCTTAAAAAATCAACAAAATATAATTTAATATGGTGTAGGTCCGCCTTTTGTGGCAATTACAGCCTCAGTTCTCCGAGGTATTGATTCATACAACTTGTGAATTGTTTCCAAAGGAATTTGAAGCCATTCTTCAGTTAGAATACCCTCCAACTCTTTTAGAGACGATGGCGGTGGAAATTGACGTGTTACTTGAATCTCTAAAACTGACCATAAATGCTCAATAATGTTGAGGTCTGGGGACTGTGCCGGCCATACGAGATGTTCAACTTCATTAGAATGTTCCTCATGCCATTCTTGAACAATTCTAGCTGTATGGATTGGGGCATTATCATCTTGAGGTGAAGGTGTTTCCATTATTTTGTCCAACCCCTGTATGTCTAAGTGCAAAGTGTCTTTTAATGAATTTTTACTTACTTTGTCTGATGTGTAATTAATTGTAAATTTTTGTATTCCAGCTAGAGGTAGAGTTAGGGTTAGAGGTAGAGCTAGCATTAGAGCTCGAGTTAGAGTTAGAAAGAGAGACAGAGACAGTGTTTGACAGGGAGGGGGTGGAAGCTGGAGCGGTGTTAGTGCTGCAGCATCAGCATGAATAATACTGAACTCTAATCCCTGTTTTAAAACCTCTGCTGATTCACTGAGGCAGATTACTGACATTTCCCCCTCTCACCCCCCCCCCACTGAACGATGGCCAGTGTGTGTACCCCTAATTAAAATAAAAAATCCCTCTAACAATACTACTACTACTACTAATAATAATAACAACAACTATTATTATTATTATTATTATTATTGTTATTATTATTATTATTATTATTATTATTATTATTATTATTATTATTATTATTATTATTATTATGGATGTGCAATAACTATCAACACCAATAATTATTGGTCCAATACTGAAAAAAATTATTCAGGTAATTACAATAATTAAAGTTTTCACTGATAAATACAGCCCATAATAATAAATCTAAATTGTTTATATTTGATGCATTTCACCAGTACACAGTGTAGGTTGTTGCCTTGGCAACTGTCATAAAAACCAAGAAGCAGAAGCAGAGGTGTGGATCAGTCCAGTGTTTGTCAGTCAAAGGGTTTTCAGTTCCATAGTCTGGTACAGCTGTAAGACCAAGAAGATCCAGACCAAGAAGAAGATCCAGACCAAGAAGAAGATCCAGACCAAGAAGAAGATCCAGACCCAGAGGAAGATCCAGACCAAGAAGAAGATCCAGACCAAGAAGAAGATCCAGACCAAGAAGAAGATCCAGACCCAGAGGAAGATCCAGACCAAGAAGAAGATCCAGACCAAGAAGAAGATCCAGACCCAGAGGAAGATCCAGACCAAGAAGAAGATCCAGACCAAGAGGAAGATCCAGACCTAGAAGAAGATCCAGACCAAGAAGAAGATCCAGACCCAGAGGAAGATCCAGACCAAGAAGAAGATCCAGACCCAGAGGAAGATCCAGACCAAGAAGAAGATCCAGACCAAGAAGAAGATCCAGACCAAGAAGAAGATCCAGACCCAGAGGAAGATCCAGACCAAGAAGAAGATCCAGACCAAGAAGAAGATCCAGACCCAGAGGAAGATCCAGACCAAGAAGAAGATCCAGACCAAGAGGAAGATCCAGACCTAGAAGAAGATCCAGACCTAGAAGAAGATCCAGACCAAGAAGAAGATCCAGACCAAGAAGAAGATCCAGACCCAGAGGAAGATCCAGACCAAGAAGAAGATCCGGACCAAGAAGATCCAGACCCAGATGAAGATCCAGACCCAGAGGAAGATTCAGATTCAGATCCAGACCCAGTGTTTTTTTGTCTGTTTTGTTCCGACAGCAGCAGAAGAACAGGGAAATTCGAAAACACTGAACGTCCAAACAGCTGAACGGAGCTGAATGTGTGAAAACAGCGACAGTCGATCATCACCAAATTCAGTCTGTGACATAAATAGAACTGAAAACCCTCGGTCTATTGTCCATTTGAAGCAGACAGAGGCTTTAGGTTCTGGAGAAGCCTTTATTGGACTATTAACAGAGTTTAACACTGACTGGAAAGAAGAAGAAAACAACTGGAAGAATGGGAACTACTGGGGTTTGGGATCGGTATCAGTTACAAAAAGCAGGAAATTATTGGTTATCAGTATGGGTTGTAAAAAAAAACCAAAACAATTATCATGCATCCCTCATAATAATAATAATAATAATAATAATAATAATAATAATAATAATAATAATAATAATAATAATAATAATAATTATTATTATTATTATTATTGTAACTGTTGTTATTGCTGTTGTTGTTATTGTTGTTGTTGTTATTGTTATTATTATTGTTAATATTTTACCATTATCATTTTCTTGGCTATCGATATGCAAATTGTTCAACTGTAAAGTCAAATAAAACACAGAAGTGGGTGGGCAGTGGAACACTGGCGCCCACGCTGAGTTCCTCCATCCTTCCCTCCTCTCAGACTGGTCCTGGGCTCCTCTGTTTTCCATCCTTCCCTCCTCTCAGACTGGTCCTGGGCTCCCCTGTTTTCCATCCTTCCGTCCTCTCAGACTGGTCCTGGGCTCCTCTGTTTTCCATCCTTCCGTCCTCTCAGACTGGTCCTGGGCTCCTCTGTTTTCCATCTTTCCCTCCTCTCAGACTGGTCCTGGGCTCCTCTGTTTTCCATCCTTCCGTCCTCTCAGACTGGTCCTGGGCTCGTCTGTTTTCCATCCTTCCCTCCTCTCAGACTGGTCCTGGGCTCGTCTGTTTTCCATCCTTCCGTCCTCTCAGACTGGTCCTGGGCTCCTCTGTTTTCCATCTTTCCCTCCTCTCAGACTGGTCCTGGGCTCGTCTGTTTTCCATCCTTCCCTCCTCTCAGACTGGTCCTGGGCTCCTCTGTTTTCCATCCTTCCCTCCTCTCAGACTGGTCCTGGGCTCCTCTGTTTTCCATCCTTCCGTCCTCTCAGACTGGTCCTGGGCTCGTCTGTTTTCCATCCTTCCCTCCTCTCAGACTGGTCCTGGGCTTGTCTGTTTTCCATCCTTCCCTCCTCTCAGACTGGTCCTGGGCTCCTCTGTTTTCCATCCTTCCGTCCTCTCAGACTGGTCCTGGGCTCCTCTGTTTTCCATCCTTCCGTCCTCTCAGACTGGTCCTGGGCTCGTCTGTTTTCCATCCTTCCCTCCTCTCAGACTGGTCCTGGGCTCCTCTGTTTTCCATCCTTCCGTCCTCTCAGACTGGTCCTGGGCTCCTCTGTTTTCCATCCTTCCGTCCTCTCAGACTGGTCCTGGGCTCCCCTGTTTTCCATCCTTCCGTCCTCTCAGACTGGTCCTGGGCTCCTCTGTTTTCCATCCTTCCGTCCTCTCAGACTGGTCCTGGGCTCGTCTGTTTTCCATCTTTCCCTCCTCTCAGACTGGTCCTGGGCTCCTCTGTTTTCCATCCTTCCCTCCTCTCAGACTGGTCCTGGGCTCCTCTGTTTTCCATCTTTCCCTCCTCTCAGACTGGTCCTGGGCTCCTCTGTTTTCCATCCTTCCCTCCTCTCAGACTGGTCCTGGGCTCCTCTGTTTTCCATCCTTCCGTCCTCTCAGACTGGTCCTGGGCTCCCCTGTTTTCCATCCTTCCGTCCTCTCAGACTGGTCCTGGGCTCCTCTGTTTTCCATCTTTCCCTCCTCTCAGACTGGTCCTGGGCTCCTCTGTTTTCCATCTTTCCCTCCTCTCAGACTGGTCCTGGGCTCCTCTGTTTTCCATCCTTCCCTCCTCTCAGACTGGTCCTGGGCTCCCCTGTTTTCCATCCTTCCGTCCTCTCAGACTGGTCCTGGGCTCCTCTGTTTTCCATCCTTCCCTCCTCTCAGACTGGTCCTGGGCTCCCCTGTTTTCCATCCTTCCCTCCTCTCAGACTGGTCCTGGGCTCCCCTGTTTTCCATCCTTCCGTCCTCTCAGACTGGTCCTGGGCTCCTCTGTTTTCCATCCTTCCGTCCTCTCAGACTGGTCCTGGGCTCCTCTGTTTTCCATCCTTCCCTCCTCTCAGACTGGTCCTGGGCTCCTCTGTTTTCCATCCTTCCCTCCTCTCAGACTGGTCCTGGGCTCCTCTGTTTTCCATCCTTCCCTCCTCTCAGACTGGTCCTGGGCTCCTCTGTTTTCCATCCTTCCCTCCTCTCAGACTGGTCCTGGGCTCCTCTGTTTTCCATCCTTCCCTCCTCTCAGACTGGTCCTGGGCTCCTCTGTTTTCCATCCTTCCCTCCTCTCAGACTGGTCCTGGGCTCCCCTGTTTTCCATCCTTCCCTCCTCTCAGACTGGTCCTGGGCTCCTCTGTTTTCCATCCTTCCCTCCTCTCAGACTGGTCCTGGGCTCGTCTGTTTTCCATCCTTCCCTCCTCTCAGACTGGTCCTGGGCTCGTCTGTTTTCCATCCTTCCCTCCTCTCAGACTGGTCCTGGGCTCCTCTGTTTTCCATCCTTCCGTCCTCTCAGACTGGTCCTGGGCTCGTCTGTTTTCCATCCTTCCCTCCTCTCAGACTGGTCCTGGGCTCGTCTGTTTTCCATCCTTCCCTCCTCTCAGACTGGTCCTGGGCTCCTCTGTTTTCCATCCTTCCCTCCTCTCAGACTGGTCCTGGGCTCCTCTGTTTTCCATCCTTCCCTCCTCTCAGACTGGTCCTGGGCTCGTCTGTTTTCCATCCTTCCCTCCTCTCAGACTGGTCCTGGGCTCCTCTGTTTTCCATCCTTCCCTCCTCTCAGACTGGTCCTGGGCTCCCCTGTTTTCCATCCTTCCCTCCTCTCAGACTGGTCCTGGGCTCGTCTGTTTTCCATCCTTCCCTCCTCTCAGACTGGTCCCGGGCTCCTCTGTTTTCCATCCTTCCCTCCTCTCAGACTGGTCCTGGGCTCCCCTGTCCGTTCTCCTGGTAATCCAACTGCAGCTCCAGTCCTGACTCTCCATCTAAATATAGATCCTGGATTGCTGGAGACAGAATTAGCGTGTCCTTCAGAGTCATTAGAAACCATTATCTGAAGTCTTCATTCCCCTTCAGCGCTCAGAGTGCAGGTACGCTGCAGTGCTTCTCTTACACCAGCTGCACATGCCACAGTTTTAGGACATTTTCTGTACAAGATTTAATACAGAGCTAAAACTTGTATTTTTATTTATCAGGGTTTTATTGAAGTGGCTTGTAGATGCATCCTGTGGCTCATTAGACAGTCAACATGTTAGCTCTACATGTATTCTTCCCATCTTTGGCCTTGTGCTTTTGGAGTTTTGGCCCTCGTTTCCATTGGTTACTGCATTATTTTATCTCCTCCAGATAGCATGATGAGCTCTGTGAAGCAGGTCAAACTCATGTGACTTCAGGTTCCACATTCAGCCCAATATGATGTTGAATGGGCCGGACTAGTAAAACACTAACAGTGAAAAAAAGTAAAGTTACATTAAAAAAACATTTACACCTACAAAGTTTCCTGGAAATATGAATAACATGAACAACCTGAAATGTCTTAAGAACAATAAATGCCATTTTAACCATATTCTGCCTCAGTTTGTCAGTCTGCAAAATAGCATAAAATTGTGCTTTCCTGGAGGTTAAGACACTTCATGACCTACGATAAGTGAAACCACGACTATGGAAAATTACACTAATCAGTAAATTGAAGAAAGAACAGATTTTGATGAAATTTTCAGGAAATGTTGATACTGGCACAAGGAACAAATGATTAAATTTTGGTGGTGATGGGGGGCTGATCTGCCTTGGTGGAGGTCTGCACTCTCCGAGTGCTTTTCTAGTTTTGTTTGTATTTTTATCTCTTCATTTTTTAATTTCTTTTTGAGAACCGGTTCCCAGTAGCTCGATTCCTTGGAATCGTTTGCCTGCCTGCTTAACGATTCTGTTTGATTCTGCCTTCGTTGTGCATGCGCGATGACGTCACACATACGCTGCATTGTTTTGGTCAGAACGTAGACAACATGGTGTTGAGGCAGAAACGGTCCAAACAGACCACACCAGGTCCAAACAGACCACACCAGGTCTAAACAGACCACACCAGGTCTAAACAGACCACACCAGGTCCAAACAGACCACACCAGGTCTAAACAGACCACACCAGGTCTAAACAGACCACACCAGGTCCAAACAGACCACACCAGGTCTAAACAGACCACACCAGGTCTAAACAGACCACACCAGGTCTAAACAGACCACACCAGGTCCAAACAGACCACACCAGGTCCAAACAGACCACACCAGGTCCACACAGACCACACCAGGTCTAAACAGACCACACCAGGTCCAAACAGACCACACCAGGTCCAAACAGACCACACCAGGTCCACACAGACCACACCAGGTCTAAACAGACCACACCAGGTCCAAACAGACCACACCAGGTCTAAACAGACCACACCAGGTCTAAACAGACCACACCAGGTCTAAACAGACCACACCAGGTCCAAACAGACCACACCAGGTCCAAACAGACCACACCAGGTCCACACAGACCACACCAGGTCTAAACAGACCACACCAGGTCCAAACAGACCACACCAGGTCTAAACAGACCACACCAGGTCTAAACAGACCACACCAGGTCTAAACAGACCACACCAGGTCCAAACAGACCACACCAGGTCTAAACAGACCACACCAGGTCCAAACAGACCACACCAGGTCCAGTTGAACTCTGTCAAAGCTTCCAGTTCTTCTAAAGGTGGAATCGCTCCAATCTGCTCAAACATTCGTTTACATGTGATTCATCTGATTCTCTCCTCAGCGGTGCTTGTGAATCTAGCAGCAGAGTGAACACCAGGCCGTCATCAGGACCCAGTTCTGGTTCTGGTGCGGGTAAACAAACGTCGTACCCCCTCAAATACAAGTTTCTGAAGGAAGGGGAAAGGAAATGAGGAGCACAACAACAGGAGACGAGCAGAGTGGAACCGGTTCCATGTAGTGGAAATGCAGCAACAGAGGAATTAGTAAAGAGTCTGGAGTTTCACTTTAACTGCCCCCCCCCGAACCGGGCCCGGCGTCATCTGTTACTATTATTTGTCCATACTGTATATGTTATAATTTCTGTGCAGATGGAAATATAAGAGACAGTTAATGCAAACACACCTGTTTGTACTCTTTTATTCCCTCCCCCAATGAGAATCAATAAGAGAATCACATCAATAAGCAAAATCGATAATGGAATCGGAATCGTTAAATTCTTATCACTTCCCATCCCTAATTGTCTACTGTCTTGCACTGCTGTAAACACTTGAATTCCCCCTTGGGGGACCAATAAAGTATATACAATTCAATTCTATTCAAATTCCAAGTTCATGTTATTCTAATTTTTTAAAGGATTGTTTGCAGATGTGAACATTTTCATCATGTGATTTTGGTTTTTTCACTCTAAAACATAGTAGTTAGACATAAAAAGTCTGGATTTGACATTATTTCTATATTATTGTGTTATTTTACTGGTCCGGCCCTTTTCAGATCATACTGGGCTGAACATGGAACCGGAACTTTAATGAGTTTGACAGCACTGACTGAACTGTGTCGAAAACTTGACAGAAAAACACAACAACAAAGAAACACAGAAGAAGGGTGTGAGGACATGCAGAAGGGTCCAGTAAAGCTCCAGTTGAGCTCCATCATCTACGACTTTGTTTGAAATGGCTGAAAATGCACTGGCACACTGGTGTGACTCTTTGCCTTCATTTCATTTTCAAAGGAAGCCCAGAGATGTATTCCCACCTGCCGAGTGTGTTTGTTCTTTCTTTTTGCAGGATCTTGCCAAGTGCATCGCTTCCAGAACTGATCTGAACAATGACAAATCGACTAAAATAAAACCCAAGGTGTAATAAATCAGAAATATCCTTTAAATTGGAACTCTTGGAATGGTGTAATGATGCACTTTATCCTCTCCAGTTTTCCCCTTTTTAACCCTTTCATGCACAGTGGTCACTGCAGTGGACAGTTCTTCTCCAGCTGTTCTCTTCTATATTCATGGGTTTTATTGTTTTAGTTTCATATCAGCCAACACAGTGGACACCTATGCACCATCCCATAATACACTGACATTCATTCCATTACTATAACTTTGTTGTTCTTCACAAATCTGACCTGCATTAACATGTTTGAGTGTAAATCAATTGCTTGTTATTGTTATTAGACTGTAGGTTTGTTTTTTTTTGTTGTTGTTTTTTTGCATATTATCTCCATAAAGTAAGTAAGAAGTAATATTAGAGTCTGTCAAAATGTGACAAAACATCAGATTAACAGCATTAAAAAAAAAAAATTTCATAGTTTTCATTCAGTATATGAGTAAATACCTGTTTCTTTGCTTCAAAAATTAAATGCATGATGTCCAGCTGAGTGGATATTTTTGCAACTCCATGAAAAATAGGTTCATAACAATTTTTTCAATCGCATTGTTTTTTTTTTCATAACTAAAGAGGAATAAAAACACTTTGGAAAAATAAATTGATTAGGGTCAAAAAACGGTATTCAAAATCTCTCTGACAGGACATTTTAGAGACAATTTGACCCACATTTTTTCTTTTAACCCTTTCATGCACAGTGGTCACTCCAGTGGTCACTCCAGTGGACAGTTCTTCTCCAGCTGTTCTGTTGTTTATTCATGGGTTTTGTTGTTTTAGTTCCATATCAGCCAACACAGTGGACATTTATGCATCGTCACAAACACTTCAATTCATACAATTATTGTACCTTTGCTGCTCTTGATAAACTTGATCTGCAGTAACATGGTTTAGTGTAAATTAATTGCCAATTGTTATTAGACTAATTAGCAGTTTTCTGAAAACAAAAGTTTTTTTTTTTTTTTTGGCTTATCCTCCTGAGACCCAACAATGCATTTTGTCCTCTGTAGGGGACAAAAGTTTGACAGTTTAACTTAAAAAATACTGTCCATTGCAAATGACATTCCACTAAAAAAAATAAATCAATAAATAAAAATAATTTTTAAAATGTATGTGGAAAAAACTGCTGCATTATGCAGTTTCCAATCAAGACAATTTTTAATGTAAAAAAGCTACAACTGTCAATTTCCTGGGTCTCAGGGGGATATTATCTCCATGAATTGAGTAATAACTAGTATTAGAGTATGATAAAATGTGAGAAAACATCAGATTAGCAGCATTAAAGATGTTTTTATTTCATAGTTTTCACACGGTACATCACTTTCTGATGATGGGTTTTAAATACATGTTTCTTTGCTTCAAAAATTAAACACATGGTGTCCAGCTGAGTGGACATTTTTGTAACTCCATGAAAAATAGGTTCATAAAAAAAAAAAAAAAAAAATTCAATTGCATCATTTTTTTAATGCCTAAAGAGGAATAAAAACACTCAAGAAAAAAATACTGACTAAGGTTCTCATAATTCACGCATGAAAGGGTTAAATTCATTTTTGCTTTAGTCGGACCATAAGGGATTATCCAAAACAAGGAGCTACTTTACATTGAAATAAATGTTGGAACGACAATCAATTAAAGTCTGCTCTCTGACGGGACATGACTGTGTTTGGACCCATTAAGGTTCTCCTAATTCATGTGTGAAAGGGTTAAAGCTGGCTCAGTCCATCCAATATAACACAGACTCCTGAAACAGTTTGCACTTAAGATAGAAGGTTGATAGAATCTTAACAAGCTTCCAGTGTAAAATCAGATTAGAACCCTCCAGTGATTCCATTACCGCTGCATCCATCCCCCGCCTGTCCTTCCTTACCTTGGCAAGAACTTGAGTTGGGCATTGAAGCTTGACTTAGCCTGGACGAAGCCTATCTTGGGCAGTATCTCGATGTGGTTCTTCATTTCCTGGCACACCTCAAAGGTCAGTTTCAGCGCTGTGTTGGCTCTGTCATGAAACACATATGGTTTTATTAGTGTAAAAGCCACAGAAAAACCAAGGGCATTTTTCTTAAGATAGGAAATGCCTGGAATGACCTGTCCAATACCTAAAAAATTTATTTAAAAAATGCACAAACAAAAGTGGAATGTTCAGGATTACACTATATTTTTTAACCACAAATGAAAAAAGTGGAGTTATTTTTGTACTAAACTTTGAATATGTCTCTATATATAATTCTTCATGGAGTCGTCTCAAAATAACACACTCTAAGGACAAGTCAACGAATCTGCAATTGATATTTGACAATTTTGCAAAATGCAAATGTTTAGCCTGACATGTCTAAACATGAACCCTTTCATGCACAGTGGTCACTACAGTGGACAGCTATTCTACAATGTAATGTAACCTGAACTTCGATAACAGTACCTGAATAACAACTGTATGAGTGAATGTAAAGGCTAGGAAATAAAATGTTATTAATATTTAACCTATAAAGACCTAGCGGTTTTTTTGATGGCAGTTCCTAAATGATTTTTTTCTCTCTATTTAACCTTTCTTAAGTATTTATCACCATTTATTATTATATTATCCTCAGTATTTAGCGTTTTTTCATTGTAAAGTTGGTATTTTATTGTATTTAATCTGTTGATCATGTTGATGTTGATTAAAACTCAGAGTAAATTCAAAGGTTATTAAATCAGATACAGTGAAAACAGAAAAAAGTGACTTTTTCAGCAGATTTATCATTAATCAAATGTCTCCATCCACTGTCATTGATCCAACTCCATGGGTTTTACTGGTGAATCAATGCTGTAGAAGATGACAGTGTTTCCACGGTAACTACAGAGCCTCTGAATATCGAAATGGGTCATATCTGATGAACATGAAAAGATTAAGAACTGTATTTTACACTAATTATTTACATTGTCATGGAGTTAAAAAAATGTCCAGCTGAGTGGACATTTTTTTAACTCTGTGAAAAATAGGTTCATAAAATTTTTTTAATTGCATTGTTTTTTTTCATGCCTAAAGAGGAATAAAATCACCCCCCAAAAAAAATTTGACTAAGGTTCTCATAATTCATGCATGAAAGGGTTCATTTCCATTTTATTTGTTTGTTTATTTAATTATTTTGAATATTGCAATAAAATCAAGCAAAGGAATTAGATAAAAAGAAAGCAAACCATTCGAAAAGGAGCAGGATGAAGTTTAATGTATAATCTCCTGCCCCCTTACTCCATCCTTCACATGCCCTAAATTCCTCTGTCAGATTCCATTAGCAACTCAAAAATCCTACACATATCCGACTAAACTCTGACTATGCATAAAACACAAAACTGCGGAACATATCAAGGAAAGACTGTCCATTTGGCAGCAGCATTTCATATTAAAATAAACTCTGTCCTTTCCGTAACAGTAATGGTGCACGGAACAAAACAAAAATAAACTCTGTCCATTTCATAATAAAAAAAACACATTAAAAAACAAAAATACACTCTGTCCTTTTCATGACAATAATACATATATCAAAAACAAAAGTAAACCATCAGTTTCATAACAATAATGCACAAAAAAACTGTCATTTCTTAGCAGTAGTATACTTATTAAAATAAACTATGTCCAATTCCTAACCATACCTGTATAAAACACAAAAAATAAACTCTGTCCATTTCATGTCAGTAATGCCCATATGTATATATATATATATATATATATATATATATATATATATATATATATATATATATATATATATATATATATATAAAAAACTCTGTCCATTTCATGTCAATAATACACATATAAAAAAACAAAAAATAAACTCTGTCCATTTCATGTCAATAATACACATATAAAAAAACAAAAAATAAACTCTGTCCATTTCATGTCAATTATACCCATATAAAAAACAAAAATAAACTCTGTCCATTTCATGACAATAATACACATATCAGAAACAAAAGTACACTATTCTTTTCAGAACAATAATGCACAAAAAAACCCCTGTCATTTCTTAGCAGCAAAATACTTATCAGAAATAAACTATGTCCAATTCCTAACCATACCCGTAAAATAAATAAATAAACTCTGTCCTTTTCACAACACAAATATCCATATAAAAAATTAAAAAATGAACTCTGTTCCCTGGACAACAATGTTTGTTATTATTGACTTTCTTCTTCTTCTCAAAAACCTTTACTCTTCTTCATGGTATTCAGCCAGTATGGTTAATTAAGAGCTTGAATGAGAAACGCTCATTCCAACGCAACAGATGCACAGAAGTATGAAGACAGTGACGCATGACGTTACAAACAGACAAACTTATTTACATACATAAAGCGAACATACATGAGCCTTAAAGCAACACGACAATGGCCACGTGGTAAACATTCATTACACTGTTGAGTAATAGAAGCCAAACAGAAGCTCTACAGCAGGGTTCTCAAACTCCTGTTCTTTCAGGTTCCACATTCAGTCTGATTTGATCTGCAGTGGACTGAACCAGTACAATAATAACAGAATAAGCTATAAATAATGACAACTGACAATTTTTTTCTTTGTTTTAGTGCAAAAAAACCCCCCATTAAATTATGAAAATGCTTACTTTTTATAAACTATCCAAACAAAAAAGATGTGAATAACCTGAAAAAACAGAAATTTCTTAAGAAAAGTAAGTGCCATTTTAACAATATTATGCTTTCAACTTCTCATTAGTCCATGTGCATTCTGGATCAGATCTCCAAAGACACTAAACACTGAGGAACAGGAAGAAAAGAGTTCAAACTGGACTGAATTTAATACAGACATTTCAGGTTGGACACATTTGTTCAGGTTATTCACATTTTATTGGTACAGGAGAGTTTGAAAATGGAAATGTTTTCAGAATTTAATGTAATTTTTTTGCACTAAAATTTGAAGTTGTCATTATAGGCATAATGTTAAGTGGTTTCTGGGTGCTTTTTAGATGTTTTTTTAAGTAATTTTGAGGTGGTTTTAGGGTAATTTTTGGGTGAATTTGGGTGATTTCTGAGTAGTAACTCCTCATTAGTCCATGTGCATTCTGGATCAGATCTACAAAGACACCAAACACTGAGGAACAGGAAGAAAATTGTTAAATTTGTGCTTAATTTTCTTTGGACATTTCAGGTTGTTCATTTCTTCAGGTTATTCACATTTTATTATTTCAGGATAGTTTGGAAATGTAAGTATTTTCAGAAATTATTTATTTTATTATTTATTTTAATTTTTTTTGTTTTTTAATTTTTTGCACTAAAACAAAGACAAAAAATTGAAGTTCATTATTTATAGGCATAGTGTAATATTATTTTTTTCACATCAAACCCAGTAGTAAATCTGCAGTCATTCTTTTTTGTGGGTTCTTCTACTGTTATTATTGGACTGTAGATCAGATTGGTCTGGATGTGGAACCGATACTAAAATGAGTTCCACAGCCTGGACTGTGGAGTTTTTGCACTTCATCTCAGGGGTCGGATTGGAACCTTTGGTGGGACACATCTGGCCCCCAGGACGCATGTTTGACAGCCCTGCTGTAGGTGCTCTGCCAACGGGACATCCCAGTGCTGAAGGGACTGGCCTTGGATCAGGAACACATTGGGTTTGGCTGACACCTGCAGAAATGGTTGTGTGCGGAGTACTGTACCTCCAGACCACATCATTTAGGTGACCCAGTTTCCACCAGCTCCAGTAGATGGTTGTGCCTGTGGCTACAAGCCTGGGTTTGAGCTGAGGCCTGGGATATAAATTGCTCTTCACCTTGGGAATTCTCTTACACATCCAACCACAGCCCACACACACACACACACACACACACACACACACACACACACACACACACACACACACACACACGGTGACAGCACAAACACTCAGTTGTTTGCTGAAGGTGGATACTGTGTACAAAGCACGGACATTGTGTTGCGTCTCCTTTCATTTCCAGCAGACACAGAGGTAAGTGATCATTGAGCCCACAGTGTGAGCCGTCCTTCATTTTCCGTTCCCCACTCTCATAAAACGACCCACTTTGAACAGCCAGGTCAACCAGATGGTAGTTTCCCCGAGGCAAGGACTCTCACAGACACTTGGGGGATATTAAGTATCTATCTTTATTCCAGCCAAATGATAACCTTCACATCACTCTCAGAGGAATCCTCACGGATACATAATTATTTAGAGCAATTAAGCATTTTTAATTAACAGAGACATTTAGCTCCATCCTGTCAGTCTTAGTGGCCGTCTGCAGCCACTTTGATTTGATCCCAGAAACAAGAGAAATGCTAAAAACTCTGTTTAGAGCAGGGCTGTCAAACTCACTTTTCTAGAAAAGCACTCATAGAGCGCAGACCTCCACCAAGGCAGATCAGTGCCCCCCCCACCCCCGGTCACCACCAAAATTTAATCTTTTGTTCCTTGTGTCAGTATCAACATTTCCTGAAATTTTCATCCAAGTCCGTCATAACTTTTTGAGTTATCTTGCTGGCAGACAGGCAGACAGACAGGCAGACAGACAGGCAGACAGACAGACAGACAGACAGACAGGCAGACAGACAGGCAGACAGACAGGCAGACAGACAGACAGGCAGACAGGCAGACAGACAGACAGACAGGCAGACAGACAGACAGACAGACAGACAGGCAGACAGACAGACAGGCAGACAGACAGACAGACAGGCAGACAGGCAGACAGGCAGACAGACAGACAGACAGACAGACAGGCAGACAGACAGACAGGCAGACAGACAGACAGACAGACAGACAGACAGACAGGCAGACAGGCAGACAGACAGACAGGCAGACAGACAGACAGACAGGCAGACAGGCAGACAGACAGACAGGCAGACAGGCAGACAGACAGACAGACAGACAGACAGACAGGCAGGCAGACAGACAGGCAGACAGACAGACAGACAGACAGACAGGCAGACAGGCAGACAGACAGACAGACAGACAGACAGGCAGACAGACAGACAGACAGGCAGACAGGCAGACAGACAGACAGACAGACAGACAGGCAGACAGACAGACAGACAGACAGACAGAGACAAACCAACACAGACAAAAACAGAACCTCCTTGGCGGAGGAAATTATGATAATGTTAACATCTACAACTAGAAAAACACTCGGAGAGCGCAGACCTCTGCCAAGGCAGCTATCAAGGCAGATACAAATTTACTTTTAAAATTTGGTACAAGAATATATCCTCATTCTAACGCAGACCTCTGCAGGTCTTCGTTAAAATCAACCCTGCAAAGCAGCACTTAATGAGCACAGACTTTTAACCAACTACCTCAGAAATAGTATAATGCATTTTGCGTCGTGTTGGGGTTCATGACTTAACGAGTGAGCACAGAGACGAGTCCCTGGCTTGGCATCAGTCCGTGCGTTTCCATGACAACTTTTCTTCCTGGTTTAAACTGATTAAAGGTTGGATCCTATTTCAGATGTCCATGTAAACACCTTATTCCAGTTGAAAAAGAAAAGTTCAGATTAAATTTAAACCTGATTAAAGTCAGTGGTTTAATCCTCTTTTAACTGCGCTCTAAATTCTTCCTGGACATGTAAAGCCTTTATTCCGTTTGGACTTTATTCCTTCCATTCTGCACATGCTCAGTGTCTTGTCCTGTGGCGATGACGCACACATTCTGCGCTGGTGGAAGAATCTGCACTGCAGTCTAGTCTTCCCAAAGCGTTCCAGTGGAATATTCTGATGGGATCTACCAGCCTGGAAAACCCTGAAGGAACAGTTCAACACTGGCTTTGGATTCATTCATTTGTCCTGAACTAATGAGTTCCACAAGTGGGACAAACAGTTTGAACTGCAGCCCTAACGTTAGCTTAGCTTAGCCTAGCTTAGCATAATGGCTTCATTCCTCTGGTCAGACGTAGCCAGGCTTTTAGAGGTGATTTGTAGTATTTTAGGAGTGATTTGGGTCAGTTCAGTTCTCCTAATCATTCCTTTAGTCCGCTGGGGTCAATATGATCACAAACTGAGGCTCAGATCATGGTCATGTGACTTACTGCAGGAAGAAAATCTGGGAAATAAAAACTAATGCAAAGCTAAAACGCTAAAGCAAAGCTAATTTAGCGCATGCATCCCTTCCAACAAAAAGACTTTCCAACTTCCGTCAACACAACAGTCCACAGATTGTATGAGTGCAGTAAGTCGCAGATCTGAAGAAATAATTAGAGAGAATCGAATTTCACAAAATCACTGAGAAAAGACGACAAATCACCTTTAAAAAACTGGCTACGTGTGACCATGGAAATGCAGTGAGTATGCTAAGCTAAGCTAACAGAAGGGCTAAGCTAAGCTAACAGAAGGGCTAAGCTAAGCTAACAGAAGGGCTAAGCTAAGCTAACAGAAGGGCTAAGCTAAGCTAACAGAAGGGCTGCCAGAACCGAATAAACGTTTCTCATGTAAACCTTTATTTAGGTTTAACATTTCCATGGAAACAGAAGAGAAAGGACTTTAGTTCTGGATTAATTTCTTCTGGAAAGATAAATTGGATTTAAAAACATCATGTAACCGTAGATCGCATTTCTGTGGTTTATAGTTGATAGACACAAAAAGACGACCAAAGCCCATTGAACAGAGACGTTTTCAGCTGCTGACGACCTGGAGAATTCTGTCGTAAACAAAGTTGTCACATCTGTTAATAGCGGCATCGATGAATGATGATGATGTAACAGGCGTGGAAGGGTTGGACCATTTCATAGGAGAATGTTTCAACCCCCACCCCTTACAACTCTGTTTCAAGGGGTAGTGCCAAGTGCAAGGGCCAAGGGGGAGGGGCCAAGGGGTGAATTAGGATTGGGCCTGAGTGTAGTAAGAGTGTAGTTAAATGAAATTGTTAATCTTGTTGGCAGAGAATACTTTAGTTGACACTGTGCAGGTATCTCTGTCATTTAAGTGTTGGTACTGCTACTGGAACTCTAGCCTGGAGGTGGGCTCTAAAATCTGCCTAATCAGTAAAATCAATGAAAACAAACAACAACAAAAAAACAAGAAAAGAAAAGGGGGTAGGAGGAATACCCTTTGACTGACCCTTGGGCTGTGGCTGTGCTGCTGGGGGGGCTGGAGGTTGTGTGGGGGGGTTGATGGTGTCCTCCCCTCCTCGGGCTCTGCGTGGTGCCCCCCCCAGTCATATTAATTTAAATTAATTCATATAAACTCAAAACTGATAGTAACTGATAGAAATACATTATAACAAATATTAAATTATTTCACTTGTTGTTTTGTGTCTGCCTCCACCGCTACCACCGCCACAATAATATTAGCACATTAGGCTACTGGTATTATTATTATTATTATGTATTTTTGTATTATTACAACAATTCTTATTTTCCCCTTCACTCCCCCCTCTCTCTTTCTCTCTTTCATTCACACACCCCCCCCTTCCTCTTTTCCCTATCGCCCCTAACCAAACTATATTGTTTAGTTGCTATTTACATTTATGATCTTTTTCATTGTAATATGATGTTGTCGTTGTTGTTTGTCAATACTCTGTCATTGTTGTTGTTTTTGGTTTGTTTATTTGTTTGAGTTTCCTTTTGTTTATGTGTTGTTGTTGTTTTTCTGTCCACAGTGTCTTGTTAACTCTAACTAATAAAAAAAAAATTAAAAAAAGAAGGTGGTGATGTTATCTGTATATTATTGTTGTGTGTGAATAATAAATTATTTGGAAGATTAAACATTTTACTGGATGATAAAAATAAATAAATAAATTTAAAAAAATCAATGTGTTGAATTTCTACAGTAACTTCAGACGCTTCAGCCAGAACTCTGGAATTAAGTTACTCTTTAAGAGTATATAACTTTCTTTAAGATTGTGCTTTGTTTTATTGCTTCAGGTTGACACTTTTGTTAGATTAGTAAAGTGCTATTATTGTTTAGCAGAGAAATGACTGGTTTTGGAGTAAATGTTGCAGGTCATGTTGCAGAGCTATTGCTCATGTTCAGACTGTAGTGCCCACGGCTACAGCAGTGCCTCTGCCCTAGCTAAGAACTGCCAGGTGGCTGCGAATGCTTACTCCACATGTACTCCAAAGCCTCATGGGAAAGCAAGACTTTAAAGTGAAACCCTTCTCATAACGCAGCTTGCTCTGCTTTATACCCCATAATATATTTGAAAACAACAAGCTGGAATAGCAGGTTTTTCTTTATCCCCCAGTTCTAATTTCTTCCAAAATAAAAAGGAAAAAAAAAAAAAAAAAAGTCTTGAAATCCAACAGCAGCAAACTCAGATTCCTTAGGACAAACATAAAACTGCACACAGCACAGGCTGGGTTTAGTCATGGTGCGGTAGGCTTGTCACAAAAGCAGTACACATGTCCAGAGTCAGGACAGAAGGCTCAGTGAAAGGGAAGGAAAGCAGGTTGGTGGTGCTTCTGTGGCCTGAGTCTGGGCACACATGCCCAACTGCCCAGCGGGCGCCAAAGGACCACGCTTGGAAGGTCCAGGCTCCGGTGTTTGAAACAAAGAATAAACACTGTTCTCCAACAAAAAAAAACAAACTCTGCCAACTATTCTCAGAATATTCCACACTGTAAAAAAAAACAAAACAAAACATAAAAAAACGGTAATATTCCAGCAGCAGGGGCACCAAAAAATACTGTTAAACGGAAAATAACCAGCTCATAAAAATACGGTAATTTTCCATTCCATTTTTTTTGCCTTAACTTTACATGACATTTTGCATATTTTTTTTACTTTTTATTAGTGCTGGACAGCGATTAAAATTTTTAATTGCACTTAATTGTGTGGATTTCTGCGATTAATCACGATTAATCATATAGTTATATGTGGGGGGGGGGGGGGGGGGGGGTTGCCATCGTGTATTGCCTTTCAGTGATATTTCAGACTGAAGTACTCCGGTGATAAAAATAATTGCACATGTCAGTGCTTCTAAAAAACCTGTGTCCCCCCCCCCAACCACCACCATCTGAAGACATTTAAAATTAAAGCTGCAAGCAGCATTGGGCGGGACCTCGCACCGGGCGATCCGCCTCCCCCGCGATTCGCCCCCCGCGTGATCCACCTCCCCCACGATCCGCCTCCCGTGACCGTCCACACCTCAGCTCCACTCACACCTCTCCGTCCCCATACCAGTTCCCATCCTTTAGTGTCTGTCCTCCTTACATCTGTACAGAACACCAGCGACCCTCTGCTGAAACCACCATCACCTTTAAAATGAGACTTTTATTTTGGAAACCCTACTGTGTGTATGTGCATTTGTTTTATATGTGAGAGAAAGAATCAGTTTGAAAAATGATTTGAAATTGTATGAATAAGTGAGTATAAAAGTGATGATTTATCACATTTAAGGCTTTTATTTTGGAAAAACCCAATTGTGTGAGCATGTGTGTCTGTGAGAAAGAGTACTTTTGAATGAAGAAACATTGTACAAACAGTTGAGCATTTGGTCATAAAAATGAAAAGAAGTTATGTAATAGACATTTTGTATTTTTTTTTTTAATTGGGGTTTTATTTTGAAAAAATGTACTCCGTGTACTTTTGAATGTGTGCAAAATTTCCAATATCCACAATACAATGCAGTAAAACCTGTTTTAAAATTAAAAAAAAAAAATTTAAAAAAATTTTGGATTACCTGGGCCTTGAACCAGGGTCCTCTTGTTCCATAGGCTGCAACATGAACCACTGCACTACAGACAGACACTTACAGCTGTGCACCAGGAAGAGTTTTATAGGAATTTTGTCATTGTTAAAAGTGAAACCAAACATAGTCTTCAAAAAATCACCATTATTCCATAACCGTAGGTCGTATCTGAAAAATTATTTCACTTTTGGATTCTGCAGACTTGTGGGAATTTAATGAGGTATAACTGTTTTATCAAAAGTCTGAAATGAATAAGCAGTAATTGCAGAAACATAGAGTAACTTTCAAAGACAGATTGCCAACTTCCTGTTGGAGTTAGCTCATGAGTGTCAGTGTAGGATTTGTCGGCTCAATCAGACCAACATTTTGGCATTTGTTTCATGCTTCTGTGACATTCCTACTGGCCGCTAGGGCAGATTTTGTGTGTTTTTTAGTACAAAGGTGGCGCTACAGAGTCCATTTTGGTACCCAAGGGATTATTTTTGATATTAAATCAAAGTGTTCACGAGCCATGACATACATGGCAAATTTGGTGAGTTTTGGAGCATGTTAAGGGGGTCAAATGGCAGTCTAAAGTACAAAAAGTATGAAAATAAACAAATTGCTATAAATGAAGAACCGTACATGCTATCTCAAAATTTTTTGCATGTGAGTGTTGTGGTGAGTCCCATGAACGCATAGATATGTCACATGTGGGGAAAAACTCCAAAGTGAAAAATGAGTTCCGAACATCGCAACTTTGCGGGCTTGTAACAAAAAAACTAAGACAGTTATGGAAAAGGTGTGAAATTGTTTTATTAAGGAGGTTTCACTCTATCTTTTGGCGCTATTTAGAAGTTAATATGACAAACGGTGTCATGGGAGTTAGTTTTAGAAATTTTATTTTGAAAGGCAAATTGTGAACTTCCTGTTGGAGTTAGGTTAGGGACATCCATGTATTATTTGTAGTGCTTGATCCAACAAATATTTTGGCAGTGGTTCAATGTCTCTACGACATTCCTACTGGCCACTAGGGCTGTTTCCGTTTTTTTTCATATAGGTGGCGCTAGAGAGCCCATTTCGGCACCTATGGGGTTAATTTTTTCATTTTATGAAATTTTTCGCCAGGCCTGACATGTATGCCAAATTTGGTGAGTTTTCGAGCATGTTTAGGGGGTCAAAATCAAGGTCAAAGTGGTGTGTGAATAATAATAATAATATCATAACAAACGAAAAACAATAGGGCCTTGCTTGCAGGCTAGGCCTCTCACGGTGTGAGAGGGCCTTACCTTTCGGCTCGGTCCCTAATGAAAATGTCCATGGAACAGACCACTACTGTTACACATGTTTATATCCACACATGTTTATTTCCGCTTGTGAGTGATTGACAGGAGTCTTAGTCCCACTAATCAGCACTAATACTAATAAGCCCAATAATATGTGATGTTCAGGTGTTCAAAGTAAACAAAGGGGGCCCTCTAGTGGTGGGAATAAGTGTCACTAACATATGTTTTGTCCTTGCGGTGTTCCCGTAGTCAGTTCAGACATAAGAAGGAACTAACAGACACGTTTCTTTCACTCTGTTTGTATGGCCCAAAAAACATTTGCCTGTGAGTATTTTCTGTTCAGTTGTTGTCAGAATGAATAGTAGCAAATATCTCTGATGTGAACCTTTGTTGTTGGATAAAGACGTAAAGTTTAAGTTAATCTGTAAATGCTAATCGTCAGTGTGTCTATGGATTTTCCCATTCAAGTTAGCACCGAGCTAGCAATCTTTTTCCCATTCATTTAAATGTATAATGCCATGTAAATGTACTAAGGCAGTGAACAGAACTCAGACAGATTTAGTTTGTATGTGTCAGTTTTACAGTGAGTCTACAGGAACAGATTTGGACACAAGTTTTGGGCGTCTGGCTTTTCTTGGTAAACCTGTTGTCTATCTGCAGCTAATTGCTATACGCACACAAGCAGAAGAAAAGGAGTTAGAATAAAACTGCATTAATGGGAGATTAAAAAAAAATTGTCAGCGTTATTTAATGAATGTGTTAATGCGGTAATAATGCATTAACTTGCCCAGCCCTAATATTTAATGTTTAATAAAGAATATTTTCATGTATTAAAACCATGAAATTACACACACACACACACACACACACACACACACACACACATATATATATATATATATATATATATATATATATATATATTTTTTTTTTTTTTTTTTTTTTTTTTTTTTTTTTCCAATGAGACTCAGTGTTCCAATCCACTGATAAAAACTGTATTTGGACAGTTTATCAGTGCTTATACATGTTATACATTCACAAAAATACATTTATTCAACATTTTTGTTGTGAAACCTCCTGTAATTACACAAGATATTTGTCAATTAACAAACAAGTCTGGTTAAACTTACAGAAGAAATAATTTTTACGGTCAATTGTCAGTAATTTTATCTCGTTTTTTTTTGTTTTTTTTTACAGTATTAAACTTTAAATTAACAGTTTAATCTCATAAAAAGGAAAGAAATATTTGTGAAATTATGATACATTTGCAAATGTATTTGAACTGTATTTTTCTGTGATTTTTTTTTTTTTTAATGGAAATTTTATGGTTATTCAGTTACAGTTTTTTCATGTTATTTTACATTTGACGTGTAAAATCACAGTCTATTTTTGTCATTTCATTGATATTTTCCTGTATCTTAAAAATACAGGAAAAATCTGTAAAATAAACAGTGAAAATTCTGTTAAATTACAGGTTTTGTTTTTACAGTGCAGTGACTGGCACACAGGCAAAAGTGAAACACTGTGGATTGTAAAGCCTCTTAAAATTCTTTCAATTAGTAGGAGTAATATTCAAATCACTGGCTCACACACAAGAGAGATGAATTCAATTATGCTTTGTGCCGTTCTTTTAAAAAACCTGTCACACACAAAGAAAGACTTGTGGGATATCTACTCATCTACTCAAAGGAAAAAGTGACAATTTGTGTGATGAAGGCAGCGTTTCTCATTGTTTCCCCTCTGCAGGCCTGCCAAGCTCTTGTGTGTTGAAACGCCTGTCTCTGAAGCAGACTGACATATTGTATGGAACGGCAGTGCGAGCATTAGCGCTGGAGTTTTTTCTCCCGCTCCAAAAGCTGTCGTTCACACTGATGCTGTCATCATCATCATCATCATCATCATCGTGTTGTCACATGTGCTGCGTGCCAGCGCACCAGATGGCAGTTGTCACAAATCCCCAACCCCCCACGCATGCACTCCCTCCGCCCCCCCCCCCCCTCAGCATGATGTGACACAATGACTGGTGAAGCTGGTTCCTGGACTGCACGTCTGCATGTTCCTGCCCTCTGTGTGTCACCAACCTTGTGGATAAGGATTAAGTTTTGTGCGACTGTATGATACTTGTGTCCGGGAAAATGTATCATCCCCTTCATCTCTGATTTCTTTTTCATTATGAACATATATTTGTTGAATCTCTCAATACACAGCTGGTCTCGAAATGTAGCTAGGTGGAGACTTTTATGCTGGGTGAGCTGAAACGTAAGCCGACCGGCCCTGTCAATTTTAAGGGATTTCCATGAGCCGGTTTTCTGTGAAAATGTCTTTTTTTGGCAGAGACTAAGTATGTGAGAGAGTTTTAGTATTGCATTCAGCAGATAAGCCTGCGTGCTACATCAGCAGTCCAGGACACTTTCCAAACTCCATTCCAAAGATGTTTCCAAGCATGACAGCAAGAAAAACCAAACAGAAAAAATGCACTCACTTGTGGAGTCGTATTTCATTGGAATATGGTCTTTGGTTACTAAATAAGAAATAAATATTTCATACTTTTGATTATAATGATCTTATCAATAAAAATAATGCTGTTTTATTTATATCTACAGTATCAGCCTGATCCCAGTCCAGGTACCAGAAAGGGTGCACATATAGACAAAAAATAATACTGCTCTATCAAAAAATCAGACAGGTCATTTTATTTGTCTGATATTTCTCTTTTAAAGTCCAAAATCTGTGTGTATTCTGGTGTCTACTATAAATGTGTCAGGCTTGTACCCCTGTCAGATCATAAATTCTTGGCTGTACGGACACTCCAGCCTAATAGCCTCCAGACCAAAATCTGTCTAGTTGTGCAGATTTAGTCCTAATAATACTGAAAGAACAGGTTCCCATTCTATTATTCCAATTAAAGGGCTGGAAAAGAAGGGGTTAACAACAAAATGGTGGATTGTCTTAATACTGAAAATAAGAATTGATAATCAAACAGCTGTTCAACAAAAAGGATCAATAAATGAAAAGCAATGTGATGTGTGTATTTGGAATAAAAAAGACACAGGAGTTGAGTAGGAATTATTTATTGTGTTACAAAACATTATGGACAATCATTTTGCTCTTATAACAGTCAAATTGTGCACATGTTTTCACGCTCATTGGGTCGACATTTGATCAGTTTTTATCCAATTTTCTTCAAATTTGGAGGATTGCAAGATCTAGTAATAAGATGGACAAAGAAACATTTTGGGAATGGTTTTGGGGGGATCTGTTTGGAATACTGATGAATAACGGATGCAAATATACTTGTTCACCTTGACTGTGATCAGGCTGTATATTTCTATTTTAGCCTTGGATTACAATCTAAAACAGCTGAGATGTGGTCCTTATTTTGTATCACCTTATTCTGACAACTTAAATTATGGACAATTTATGATGTTGATCTTTTTTTTCTGTTCATGTGAATAGATAAATGATGATTCAAAAGAAGTTTCCCTGAATAAATCTGTACATGGTACATGGTATTGTTCAATATTGTGATGACGATAAGACCTGTAATAGATGAATATTGAAATGTGCAGATTATCCATTCAGATCCTAAATCCCTCTGGTTTAACAGACACATTCCCAGGTCAGATCTTAAACCCTGAATAGCTTATGCCTGAATAAAAACATTAAATCAATGACTGAAGCAATGAAAGAAATGTAACAGAACATACGTTTGAAGAAGAAATAAAAACTATAAGGAATTAATTTCCCAAGTTTCCCAAGTTTCTTCTAAACTCAACAAAATGAAAAAAAAAAAAGTGGAAAATAACTATAAATAATTGTAAGTCTACCTTCTGTTGTACGATTATGAGTCATACTCACAAAACTTTAAGAAACATATTTGCTCTCAACAATTTTTTCGACAACTGATCATCAGCTCAGATGTTGGTATTAGGACAGTCTTGTTCATTCTAAAAGGTGAGCATCAGTCTACAAATCTAAGAAAAACATAAACTGTATATGAACTAGGGGTGGGAATTTTTTACTATCTCACGATTCAATTCGATTCTGATTTTTGGGGCTACGATTCAATTCAAAATCGATTTTCAGTTCAAAACAATTTGATTCCTAATGATTTCTGCTTCAGTCTATAGGTGTGTAAAGGATCCTCATGATCTACTCCAGTCTGCTTTAAAGACAGAATGACAAATACACACATTCAAATGTCTTTTTCACATTTATTCAGTTTTCAACATTTATCCATGCTCGGCAGGAGTTTGGTGAGGCACAGCAGTGTGCGTTGGTTTGCTGCTGGTGGCTGACTGTGTCACCGTGTCCTTAAAGGTGCAGCAGACTTTCATGACCAGTTTTTCCTCAGATCTGTCAAACCTCAGTCATATCCTCAGTTTCATGAATCTGTTCGTCTGTCTGCCATTCCTCACCTGAATCTCTTCCCTCACAGTGAACAGTTTCTTAGTTCCATCCACCAGAAACAAACCATGTGTTTACAAACAGAGCTGGGAGGGAACTCGGGTATCTGAGGAATTTTGTCGCGACATGCACTGTGGAAAGTGAAGGTTCACGCGGCCGCCTGATCGCAACAGCGTGACCATATGATATTATATGGATGAAACAAACTCGCGGAAACAGCTGAAACATGGAAACGGCTGGGGGAATATGCATAGAGGGAAGGGAGCTCCTGCCGTTTCCGCCTCGTGTCCGTTCCAGCTGCCACTGTCAGACAGCGGCGCGAACTGGCGTTTCCCACAATGCACGTCGTGACAAAATTCCGAAGATGTCCGAGTTCCCTCCTGGCTCTGTTTGTAAACACATGGTTTGTTTCTGGTGGATGGAACTAAGAAACTGTTCACCGTAAGGCAAGAGATTCAGGTGAAGAATGACAGACAGACGAACAGATTCATGATACTGAGGATAGGACTGAGGATGGACAGATCTGAGGAAAAATTGATCAGGAAAGTCTCCTGCACCTTTAAGCTCTGGGTGATGCATGGTGACAGACTGAGCTCATGAAACTGCATCGTATGTGACGCCAGTTTATTGCATTTGGTGTGCCATATGTACGCATTTTCATCCTTTCATGTGTTATTTAACACCATTTGAGGGCGTGTCAATGCACTAGCCACTAATTGTGCTCATTGCTAACCCTAACCCTAGCCGCTAATCGCGCTAGCCGCTAACCCTACCTCCTCCATTAATTTCCTCTTTGTTTTGGTGCTTACGTATGTTCCAGAACCGTCTGCGTGATGACGGCAGGATGTCCCATGTACAAAACGGAGGCAGACTGCCGGCAGATTTGTTGTATTTTTTAAAATCTATTTTGGGACATTTTAAATCGATTTGGGATCGTAGTAAATGAGAAGAGCGATTTTTATATGAATCGATTTTTTGGCACACCCCTAATATGAACTATGTACTAAAACCAGCCACTGGTGACTGGATAAGTCAGAAGGGTATAAAAAGCAGCAGCTCATTGAAGGGACGGTAGGTCCGACGACCTAATGCAGGGGTGTCAAACATGTGGCCTGCGGGCCAAAACGGGCCCGCCCAAGGGTCCAATCTGACCTGGGATGAATTTACAAAGTGCAAAAATTACACTGAGTATATTAAGAGTCAATGGTGTCAAATTGGTTTTAGTTGAGGTTCCACATACAGAGTAATATGATCTAAAGTAAAATAACAGCAGAATAACCTACAAATAATGACAACCAAAAATTTTCTTGGTTTAATGTGAAATTGATAACATAACAGAACAAGAAAAGCTCTGGGAGAGTGCAGACCTCCGCCAACACAGATCTGCCCCCCCCCCAAATCACCACCAAAATTTAATCATTTCTTCCTTGTGCTGGTATCCACATTTCCTGAAAATTTCCTGAAAATCCATCCATACCTTTTTGAGTTATCTCGCTAACAAACAAACAAACAAACAAACAAACAAACAAACAAACAAACAAACAAACAAACAAACAAACATGCACGCACACTAAGCAAAGCGATCACAAGGTAATGACATATTTACATTTACAAACTATCCCTTAACAAGAAAATGTGAATAACCTGAACAAATATGAACAACCTGCAATGTCTAAAGAAAATTAACTGCAATTTCACCAATATTCTGCCTGTTACCTAATGTTTGTGTGACATTGTGTATAATGCACATGCATAATTGATAAGTTGAGGCATAATCCTACATCATTAAAGGGAAGTAGACTCTCTGTGTCTCAGTCATCACACAAAATCCAGAAATACTTCTGTATTTTTGGTCAAGGAACAGACTAGCGAAAACCGCTAGGACCAATATTTTGGGAGATATTAGTAATTTTGGAATACGATAGCCTTACTTGCCCAGACTCATAGAATCATAGAATGTAAGTGGGTTACCTAGCAACAGATAAACAATAGGGCCACGTTGCCCTGGTGTCAAACTTCCTGTGCAGAAACAGACATGTCAGCTGAGAGGTTATTCAACTGAAAATACCAGTGGAATTTACCAAGAAAGGAAAGGAATGAACTGGACCAGAGGATCTAGAACCTGTGGTTCCACAGGGGTCAACGCACCAGTTACACTGATTTTTTTTTATGACATTTCTGTTTTTTCAGTTTATTCACATCTTGTTTTGTGAAAGGATAGTTTGTTTTCATATTTTCATAACTACCTCCACCAGAAGGTATTGTGATCACTTTGCTTTGTGTGTTTGTTTGTTTGTTTGTTTGATTGTTTGTTAGCAGCTTTAGTGTAAAACTCTTCCACCCATCTTTCCCAGATCTTCCCCACAGATAGGCCTAGGCCCTGGGACCAACCCAGTACATTTTGGTCCCAGTAGGACAGAGTTCAAGGTCACAGCAAGGTCACAACATCTACAATTTTCCATCTGTCATCATTGACCAATTTTCCAAAATTCATCAAAAACTCAGAACGACTCTGATTCTCCTCCAGTTGGATCCACCTTAGCTTAGAACAATCTCTTGTATCTGGAACTAAATTGTCCACATCCACTGTGGAATGTGGACTCTGTGGACATTTACATTGAACACTGAAAATCCCATTTACCACACATTTAAAATTAGAACTCAACTAATATTGATGTGAATTGAATGTAATTGGACAGACACATGACTGGGACCAAGCTTCATCTGTTTCTGCTGTATGGAACAACCTGGAAACTGTTGAATTTAAACAGAAGTAGTCGATCCACACATGCACAGTGTTCAGAGTGCTTGGTGGAGGTTTGTGTTCTCTGAACACTTGTTTAACTTTTTTCCACTACAGCAACGAGAAAGTGTTGGAGTTGTCATTATTTCTGGGCTGTTATGTGTTATTTTACTGCTCTGACCCACTGGAGATCCAGTTGGGCTGAATGTGGAAGTTGAACTAAATGACTTTGACCCAATGGTTGTAAATACGTCACAAAATACTGAAACACAGTGAATAAGAGGATAATTTGATTTCCACATCCAACAGTCTATTATTATCTACTCTGTTACCTTTATTCCACAGCAGTGGAATAAGTCTCATAATAGTCGAATTATAAAACATGCATCTTATGAAGAAAAGACTTCCATTAAAGTCCATTTAAGTCTGTTACTGAAATATTCAACCAAGGTACAACATCAAAATAAAACACTGCAAGGTCTCCATCAAACTCATAACACAAATATGGAAATGCTGCTAATACGGTATTTCTGTGCTATTTACTGTTTTAAACTGTTTTCATTCATTCATTCATTCATTCCTTTTCTGAACTGCACTGTAAAAAAATCTGTAATTTAACAGAATTTTCACTTTTTATTTTACAGATTTTTCCTGTATTTTTAAGAAACAGGAAAATATCAATGAAATGACAAAAATACTGTGATTTTACATGTCAAATGGAAAATAACATGAAAAAACTCTAACTGTGAATAACCATAAAATTTCCATTTTTTAAAGTAATTTTTTTCTTTTTTCACAGAAAAATACAGTTAAAATACATTTGCAAATGTATCATAATTTCACAAAGATTTCTTTTCTATTTATGAGATTAAACTGTTAATTTAAATTTTAATACTGTAAAAAAAAAAAAAAGATAAAATTACTGACAATTAACCGTTAAAGAAGTATTAGTTCTGTCAGTTGAACCAGACTTGTTTGTTAATTGACAAATATCTTGTGTAATTACAGGAGGTTTCACAACAAAGATGTTGAATAAATGTATTTTTGTGAATGTATAACATGTATAAGCACTGATAAACTGTCCAAATACAGTCTATCTATCTATCTATCTATCTATCTATCTATCTATCTATCTAATTTGATTGTTGTAATATATGTAAATATTCTTTATTAAACATTAAAAGTAAAAAAAAAAAAAAAAAACATATGCAAAATCAATGCAAATGCAAATGCAAATTAATCATGGAAAATTACCGTATTTTTATGAGATGATTATTTTCCGTTATTTTATAGTATTTTTTCGGCACCCCTGCTGCTGGAAAATTACTGTTTTTTTTACGGTTTTTTTTTTGCAGTGTGCTTCATGTTGCCTCAAGAGGATCACCAGCCTAACTGTCTTTATACAAGCAAATGAAAATGATTAGCACAAATACACAAAATGATCCTAATTAGCCTGTGACTTGTGATATATTGTAATAATAGTGACAGGTCCAACCATCAGGTGCAGTGTTATAAAGTACATTTGTTCAGGCCTCGTTTGCAGTTCCAGCTGCTCATGAGTCGACCTCTGTTCCAGTTCAACCAGAACTGATGTCTTAGAATGAGTTCAAAATGCATCTGAAAATATTGTACATTAATAACTGTATCTGCCAATATCAGACATTTTTACCCCGCCCCCCCGAAGGGGAGCCGAGGGGTACTGTTTTTGGTTCGATTTGTTTGTTTGTTTAACACTTTACATCATCAGCGCACACAGACATGGTGACATCAGCTGGATCGATGCCAAAATAAGTTACAATAGGTGCAAGGGGCGGAGTCTGTTGTGCCTGGCACCACTTGTTTTAGTCCTGTTTTTGGAATTCAACACTCATCTCATACTTGGTATTTTAAATTTATATATAGTTTTTTAATTGCATGTTTATAACCTTGTGCTACCTTTTACATGCACATGAAAACTATCTATCAGTTTAACTCTGGTGCATTTCCATCAATGTCAATTAATGTGCAGTGTCCCTGTTAAATAAACTAATTAAAAAAAGGTGTTATCCTGGTGAAATGCTGCTTTCATATTTTGGATTTTCTCTGCTCATTAGAGGGAACACCAACTCTACTGAACGATGAAACTACTCCAGGAACAGACTGGGGAAATTCTCCTCATTTACACTGTTTGATCAGAAGTAGAAATGCAGCTGTAACTCACCATCACCTTTACCATCACTGTCACTGTCCTTCCTCATATTTCAAGCTGCTACTAATTATATACAGTGTTGGGCAAATTGCTTTTAAAAAGTAATTCATTATAGTAACTAGTTACTTTCCCAAAAAATTAATTGAATTAGTAACAGAATTACTCCTTCATAAACGTAATTAGTTATCAGGGAAAGTAATTATTGCATTACTTTTTTGAAAAACCTTCAAATATGTAAAAGAAAACTGATTTTTGAGCGTGTTTCACAGGCCAGTTGCATAACGTAGAAAAGCAGACAGATACTGTATTTAACTACATAATTATTGGAGCATGAAATGATAAAGCAGTGTCATCCTTTGGGGGTTCTTCTGCCTCTCCTTCTTATCCTTCAGCAACTTTGAGTTAAGGAAGACAAGTGATCTCACTTTTGCGTCTTGAGGCGACTTCTATCTGATAATATTAGTCCTGTCTCAGAGAAAATACTCATTCAGATGGAACCGATGTTCCCACTAAACACAGTTTCTCTGCCATGACTTTGGTGAGGCTGGGGTCCACCAGGGCCCGGCTGGGGTCCACCAGGGCCCGGCTGGGGTCCACCAGGGCCCGGCTGGGGTCCACCAGAGCCCGGCTGGGGTCCACCAGGGCCCGGCTGGGGTCCACCAGGGTCCACCAGGGCCCGGCTTTTCCACCACATAAGGGGATCTGCGTTTATAGAAGAAGCTGCTCCTCCACATCTCCACTTTTTTCAGTCACTCCTCCCTGATACAGCAGTAAATGTCTCCAGTCCAGTCAATCGGAATGTCACTGATAACTCCTCCCCTAAATTAGCTCATAACTCCTCCCCTAAATTAGCTGCGCACAGCTGCGTTCAGGTGCCTGTGGTGAACTGGGACAACTCAAACTTGTAGACGTCGTTCGTTGTTCAGGTGAAGACAACGTGGACACACAGGGGAAGCATGAAGGCAGTGTGGGGGATTTGAAAAGAAGAACGACTCGCAACGAATCGGTTCTTATCGTTCACTTTAAAGAGCCGTTCTAAAGACTCGACTCGTCCGTGAACGTCACACCTCTCGTGCCTGGCTGAGCGAACCAGGACAGATAACAGCTGTTAGATATCAGTGCACGGTAACACACCACATTTCACTGACGGAGACGGTAACGGCGTTGTAACGTTTCACATAGTAATTAATTAAATTACCTGTTACTGGAAAACAATAATGGCATTAGTAACGCCGTTATTTTTAACACCGTTATTCCCAACACTGATTATATACGGTTACAAAAAGCTTGAATGCTGACACGGCAGGTTTTCAGAATGTTGCAGAAGTTTCCAGCTCGTCTCATTGTGAATATTGAATCTTAACTCAGCTGAATGGAAACCAAAAGTTCATGTCTTAAAATTGATGGCACTGTTTAAAAACTAACATGCAAAATCTCAGGCTGTGCCCAAGTGCAGGTGAACCAAAGAGGCCAAACGCTATAAGCAAATTTAGGCAAGGGTGCACACAAAACTCCAAAACATCACCAAAAGGTCCAAGACTATCTTTTTTTTCCAGTAAATTTTGCAGTATCAGAAGAAACTGTGCTTCTGAACCTATGGTTGAATATCCAGTCCTTCAGGCTTTTTAACCCGTAAACACCCAGTGCTACTTTTGTGGCACTTCCCAAAATAATTTTTCTCCATATGTAACAATTCTTAAGTGATTTATTATCATTCATTATAATATTATCCTCTGTATTTTGCATTTTTTCAGTGAAAACCACGTATTTTCCTATATTTAGTTTTCTGATCATGTAGATGTTCATAAAAAGCTCAGTTTCAAGTTGAGGTTTATTATATCATTAACAGAGAAAACTGATGAAAAAGTGACTTTTTCAGCAAAGATATCAATAACTGAATATAAATACAAGTGTGTCCATCCACTGTCATTGAACCAACTCCATGCTGTAGAAGATGACGGTGTTTCCATGGTAACTACTGAACATCCAAATGGGTCATATGTGATGACCATGAAAAGATGAAGAACTGTATTTTACACCAATTATTTCGACAAATTCAACTGAATTTTCTTCCTGTTCCTCAGTGTTTAGTGTCTTTGTAGATCTGATCCAGAATGCACATGGACTAATGAGAAGTTGAAGCAAAATACTGTTAAAATTGCACTTAAGAAATTTCAGTTTTTTCAAGTTATTCATGTCTTTTTTGTTTGGGTAGTTTATAAAACTAAGTATTTTCATAATTTAATGGGGTTTTTTGCACTAAAACACAGACAAAAATGTGCAGTTGTCATTATTTATAGGTTATTCTGTTATTATTTGACTGGTTCGGTCCACTGCAGATCAAATCGGGCTGAATATGAACCTGAAAGAACATGAGTTTGAGAGCCCTGCACTAGACCCAGAATGTACACGCTGTGTTTGTGTTGGTCTTTTGGGCAGAGGTTTGTTAGTTGAAGGCCTGTTTGCTGCAGTAACAGTCAGAGCAGAGTTTGATCTCTGACTGCTGCTCCCATTTGCCTCAGCTGTTTGTTTCTGTGGCATATGCACTCATGACTTTCCAGACTGCTCTCCTTGCCATGTTGTACATTTCTCTTGTGGCAGATACTCCCACGAATTAAACAGCAACTAGCTCGTCTCTCTAAAAGTCCTTATTTGCCTCATGCTGCTTTGGCAAACTAAACACACAAATGCAACTGTCATAATTCTAATGAGTTACAGATATTTGGCATGAAAATCCGCACCACTTTCTTTCAGTTTGTAGCTGCATTTTCAATTGTGATTTATTTGAATGCTCATTGTTACGCTCTGGAAATGAATTCTGGAAGGATAACCAACTGCAGGCAAATGTGGACCAAATCTGATTTTTGTGTCCATATGTGACCTGGATCTGATCTGTTAAAGACAGTTTGAACACCGCAAAACCCAGACCACTTTCATATGTGGTCCTAAATCCGACCTGGACCACTTTCATATGTGGTCCTAAATCCGACCCGGACCACTTTCATATGTGGTCTTCAATCTGATACGTAGCTGATATTTTACAATGTGACTTCAGTCTGAACGGCCAGGTCACATTTATCTGAACTTCACATCACTGATATGCGTCACAGTTCTGCGTCCCAGGAGGTGGAACGCCAGGAAAAACATTTCCTTCGATAAACACAGTGTGTGTCTGCGTGGTCATGTATTATTTCAGGACCTCTTTAGTGCATGTGGGTCACTTCAGGACCTCTTTAGTGCATGTGGGTCACTTCAGGACCTCTTTAGTGCATGTGGGTCACTTCAGGGTCACATTCAGTTCAGACTCAAAACTGACAGAAGTCGCATTTAATGTGAATATGAACGAGCACACAAAATAATCAGATTTCACCAAAATATGCGAACTGTGCATTAAGGCCTGCTGTGTGAACGGAGCCTTAAAAAAGTTCTATTAAGCCCAACAAAACGGTCTCACATGTCCGTTCTAATCACAGCCTGTGGTCTCATTTACATCCTGTAAAAACTAAAACTAGCCCTGAACAACCGATCTGACAGAGAATACTGTGCCATTTCCTCTGGGAAAAGGACCATGTGTTTCTGTGTGTGTGTGTGTGTGTGTGTGTGTGTGTGTGTGTGTGTGTGTGTGTGGCTGCGGACCATCTGTTCATACTGTACATAAAATCTCTGTTCACCCCAAACTGAGATCTATCGAAGAACTTCGATTGTAAAACTTTTCTCTTGCAGTCCTGCTGCAGTCGTCATATTTTTGCAGGTTACCTTCAGTTCTTATTCTGCTCAGTACCACATGCTTATTATACAGTCAGTTTTCAGTCTGCTCCTTAAAATATGCATAGGTTATGTACGTACACCGATCAGCCATAGCCTTATGAACACTGATAACAGATGGAATAATATTGGATCGTTCTTTCAAACCACTGCAGAACACTTATATCACTGTTTCACTTAAATCACTGTTTCACTTTATATCAATGCCTTGAAATGTGTAAATATACTGATGGCCAATAGAAACTTTGAGGTAGAAATGTATGATATTTTTACTTGTAGGGGGCAGAGTAATTATCGTTAACGAAAACTAACGAAATGACAAAAACTAGAATTGAACAATCATTTTCGTTAACTGAAATGAATAAAAACTATAATTAAAAGAAAAAAACCAATAACTAACTAAAACTGTATTGTGTGTTTACAAAACTAACTAAAACAGATAAAAATTATGGATAAAATTCTCTTCATTTTCGTCTTTGTCAATGTCGGATTGATATGAAATCGATGTATTTCGCTCTAGCAATTTTAGCTAGCGGCACCATACGACACTTGTGGTTTCCAGTCGTCTTCTGGTCCCCACTCTACCTGGAAACATGGAGATTAAAGTTGGGAGAATGCAGCAGAGTCCTGTCTGGGATTTATTTGAATACGACAACAGAGAAGAAGAGAAAAGAGACGACAAAACTAAAACTAAACTGAAACTAAGCATTTAGAAGAAAATAAAAACGAATAAAAACTATCAAGTCTGCTCTAAAAACGAATTAAAACTAACTGAATTAGAGAAAAAAAAGTCTAAACTAAATAAAATTAAACTATAATGAAAAATCCAAAAGTATTAGAACCTTGGTAGGGGGGCTGGAATTATTCATTGTGGATTTATTGATGCCTTAGTGCTGGGGTAGTTCAGATAATGATGAGCTGTCATGTTGTCACGGTTCACTGCACATGGGTTGGTCTCTTTGCAAAAGTGGACCAAATACAAATTGAGTAATACTCAGTGGGTCTGTGCACAATTTGAGGACTGGTTCTGAAGCCTATATAAAGGCCTAAAAAAGGCCCCCATTGTTAGTCCAGTGAACGGCATCATGCCACGTCACATGAACGTCGTCTCCAGGTTGGCACTGGGTATGGTGGAGGCCGGTCTGAGCTCCAGTCAAACAGCCTGGCCTATGGATGGGCTGTTCCCAACCCACTATCACAAACCTGGGTGAACGCCACAACAGCACAGGCTCTGGTGACCAGAGACCGCCTGCATCGAAGCAAACGGAGGCCATACCCGGTATTGACTGTTGGGACTTTGTGTTTGGCAGGTGCTATTTTCTTATGTTAAGTTTTTTGTTTTGAAATTATTCTTGAAACTTTAGATTTTTGTTTCTGTATGCCAATATCCTAAACAAATGATTCATGTGAAAACATTCCAGTTTAGGATTTCAAAATAAAAATTATGTCGAAAAAAATGCTCTCAAAGTTTTCATTGACTGTATGATATGAGTGTATGATATGATGTTGAAAATGAGTTACAGTGGTAAAAACCACCTGATTTTCTGTCAAACATTACTTGGGTTCACTGAGTGACATTTAGAGATAACTAGTGTTGAAGCCGCAGCGTACACCTGACTGAATACCCTCTAACCTCACCTGAAGTGGTCACAAAAACACAGACGGACTTTGTTTGAGTTAGTGTCAATCTATTTGGACTGTTTTCTTCAGAGGTTTATAACTAGTTTATACTCAGACACTCAGTAGGTGATGGTCAAGCACCTTAAAGATAGATGCCAACTGCTGTAAAATGGAAAAACCAGGAGAGGGAGTCTGTTTGGAGCCACTGTAGATACTGTACAGAATGGAATAACACAATGAAAAGGCACCCTGATCCCCTATGAACACTGCACATACAAGCCTGAGTTTAGCTGAGCCAAAAACTCATCTAAAGACTAAAGGCCTGTTCTGTGGCCAAAGTCCAAGGCTCTGGAACACTCGGCCCCAATAAATAATCCATGCACCGTCCACTGAGCATGTTAAATGTCTTTTACAGACCCACACATTTAGCTTGAAATACAAGTGAGTGACTTTTATTTGCTGTATCTTCTGGTTGTGTTTTAGATTTTATTTATTCTATTATTGTGTATCTGTTTTTATCAGTTTTAGTACATCTTATTCTTATTTTTTTTTACCAGTTTTTATCGTATGTTGCATTTTTACCTATATCTTTGTACAGTACTTTGGGTACTTTGCATTGTTTTAAATGTGCTATAGAACCTGACTAAACTTGACCGTAACCCTGTAAAGCCTGAACCATTAAATCATTGACAGAAAATTCCAGTTCTTTGAAACTGGAGCCTTTATTGGTCCTTCCGAACGACCCCAAAAAAAAAAAAAATATATTTTTTCAAATACCAATTTCCATGTATGATTTTCAATTTTGTATTATATTTGATGCATCGGGTCTCAATGCTCAAATATTATTATTTTTGAACAAACAGAAACATAATATAGCACAAACATGTCTGACAAATTGTTAATTCCTTTTCTAAATGGTCCCAGTTCCTCCTCATTAATGACAGTCTTGTAGTGTCACTGAAAGGCCTCTGGTGAATGAACTCCTCCCCCTGGTGGATTATCTGTGTATTGCATGTATCTAATTGGATACATCAGGTTTTTCAAGAAAAATAATATCACACTGATTATGTAGAGAGCTTCAAAAGTCATGTATCAAATATGATACGTTTGGTGTTATAGGGTAAACTTTGAAACATAAAAATGAATCTCATGTCATTTCTCTATATCCTTTACTAAATCTAATGCAACAACATTGAGAAAAAAAGGAAGACATTACTAAGTTGTTTTGTGACTTTGCTGACTTAATAGAACAGTGTTTTTTCAACCTTGGGGTGGGGACCCCATGTGAGGTCGCCTGGAATTCAAACGGGGTCACCTGAAATTTCTCGTAATTAATAAAAATAAAAATAGAAAACTTACTAAGAAAAAGTATATGTTGAGTTGACAGAGTCAATCCATATCAGACAAACTGTGGTTGTGAAACTGCAGCACTGTGGTTCTGTTTCTGTGTCAAATGTTCATTGTGGTCAGTTTCAGATGCTGCAGCTCTTCCATAATTCATAGTTTCAGTTCTTGTTTGTTCAGTATTAATTGTCCTCCTTGTAAATCACAGCTGGACTGACTGGACAGATCCTGACCAAGGAAAATATCCTTCTCCCTTTGTGCAGTAATCTACACCTGGATTTACTGCCTCTGTCCACAATAATAGACATTATATAGACTAAATGTCCTCTAAAATTAACATGGATTTGAAACATAGTACAGCAAACTATTACAGGATCAAAAACTAATTAATTTTTACCAAAAAAAGTTTCCATTTTGAATGTGTGGGGTCGCCAGAAATGTGTGATGTTAAAATGGGGTCAGGAGTAAAAAAAAAAAAAGGTTGGAACCACTGTAGTAGAATGTTTTTGTAGCTCTGTGACTCTTACCGGCTTTGTACAACCACAGTGTCCTGGTAGAGGCGGTCGAACATGCAGATCTTTAGGTTCATACTGGGTTCAGACACCCACACAGGAACGCTAACTGCTGCCCCCCTCACCTCTATCGGTATCTGTTCAAACACAAATGCCTTCAGTTAGAAGAGCTTCACTGGTGTTCATCAGGAGTGTAGGACGTTTCGGCCTAGGACGTTCCGGACTAGGATGTTTCGGACTGCACTTTTTGCAGAGTAGGACTATTCGGACAAATCATATTTTCAAAACAAACACCATAAATTTATGTTTATTTGCAAATAATTTTATTATTCACTCGATCACATATTAAAATTGTATACAATATACTCAAATTAAAGTATCAAAATTATACAAATTACACTGCAAGTATATAACCTCACATTATTTGAAAGAGTCCAAAATAAGATCTCATAACACTGAGCACATCATAGAGATAAGCAAATCACCAAAGTGTGGCCAGAAAATTCACACCTCAGCTGTTAACACAGTGAGCACACCAAAGTGTGGCCCTAATCAGACCTCAGTGGTTTGAGAGGAGGAAGGCACAATGTGTAAAATGCTCAATTTGTATAATTTTGAATTTGAGTGTATTGTATACATTTTTAGACGTTTTAGACTTTTTTAGACATAGACTTGCAATGTAATTTGTATAATTTTGATACTTTAATTTGGGTATATTGTATACATTTTTAATATGTGATCAAGTATACATTTTTAATATGTGATCGAGTGAATAATAAAATTATATGCAAATAAACATACATTTATGGTGTTTGTTTTTGAAAATATGATTTGTCCAAAAAGTCCTACTCTGCAAAAAGTGCAGCCGAAACATCCTAGTCCGGAACGTCCTCGGCCGAAACGTCCAAGTCCGAAACGTCCGTCCACCGTTCATCAGATAGCGCTGCTTCCTTGACTCTGACTTTACCACTGAACCATTGTCCTGGTCTACCTACACAACGCTGACATAGGAACACACTCTGGATACTTACTGGTTCGCTGTTTACGTCTGAGAATCTGATGTAGAAGAGCAGCCTGGCTTCTCCTGGGATGGTTGGTGTGAAGATGACCTCCAGTTTGACGCTCTGAAAAGGTCCAATCTCCCCCTCTCTCATCTGTACGGGAGAGGGAATGGAAATTCAAACTCCGATTCGTAACTAAGTGGGTAATATTAGACTGAACCTAGCGCGTTGACCCGTGGGGCCCACAGGTTCTAGATGTGGTAGTTTTTCTGCTGGGGGGAGCTGACTTCTGGGGAAATTTGTTATAAGTGTGTTTTTCTATGAAACTGGTCCTAAAAACAGGACAGAGGGGCTAAACATTCAAACCAGATGTAGATGAATGTTATGAAGCAGGTTTGGAGGCACTTTGGGTCTATTTTAAAAATACATACTTACTGAGATAAAAGAGAAACTATTTTTCAGATAAAACACATCTTTATATTATTTTACATTATATTTAATACAAAAATCTACATGTAACACGGTCAAAAGAACACGAAAATTACGTGCTACAGTGGTGCAAAAGAGTATTTAGTCAGCCACTGATTGTTCCAGTTCTCCTACTTAGAAAGATGACAGAGGTCTGTAATTTTCATCAGAGGTACACTTCAACTATGAGACAAAAGGAGAAAAACAATCCAGGAAATCACATTGTGGGATTTTTACAGAATTTATTTGTAAATTATGGTGGAAAATAAGTATTTGGTCAATAACAAAAGTTCAACTCAGTACTTTGTAACAGAACCTTTGTGTCAGAGCCAGAGGTCACAGGTTTCCTTCAGTCTTCAGCAGGTCTGCTCACACTGGAGCTGCTATTTGGTCCATTGCTCCTGCAGATCTCCTCTAGAGCAGTGATGTTTGGGGGCTGTCGCTGGGCAACATGGACTTTCAACTCCCTCCACAAATGTTCTATGGGGTTGAGGCCTGGAGACCGACTAGGCCACTGCCGGACCTGGAAATGCTTTTTACGGAGCCACTCCTTCGTTGGCCGAGCGGTGTGTTTGGGATCATTGTCATGCTAGAAGACCCAGCCACGTTCCATCTTCAATGTTCTCACTGATGGAAGGAGGTTTGGGTTCAGGTCTCACCATACATGGCCCCGTTCATTCTGCCCTGAACACAGATCAGTGGTCCTGTCCCCTTTGCAGAAAAACAGCCCCAAAGCAGGAGGTTTCCACCCCCGTGCTTCACAGTAGGTCTGGTGTTCTGGATGAACCTCAGCATTCTTCTTCCTCCAAACACGACGAGTTGAGTTTTTACCAAAAAGTTCTATTTTGGTTTCATCTGACCACATGATCTTCTCCCAGTCCTCTTCTGGATCATCCACCTGCTCTGTGTCAAACTTCAGACATGCCTGGACATGGACTGGCTTCAGCAGGGGGACACACCTGGCCCTGCAGGGGCAGGAGTCCCTCTGGGCCTAGTGTGGTACTGATGGGAGCCTTTGTTACTTTGGTCCCAGCTCTCTGCGGGTCATTCATCAGGTCCCTCCATGTAGTTGTGGGATTTTTGTTCACTGTTCTCATGATCATTTTGACCCCATGGGGTGAGATCTTGCGTGGGGCCCCAGATCGAGGGAGATTATCAATGGTCTTGTATGTCTTCCATTTCCTTACAGTTGCTCCCACAGTTGATTTCTTCACACCAGCCTGCTTACCTGTTGTAGATTGACTCTTCCCAGCCTGGTGCAGGTCTACAGTTTTCTTCCTGGTGTCCTTGGACAGCTGTTTGGTCTGGTCCATGGTTGAGTTTGGAGTCTGACTGTTTGAGGCTGTGGACAGGTGTGTGTTCTACAGAGAACCAGTTCAAACTGGTGTGTGTTCTACAGAGAACCAGTTCAAACTGGTGTCTGTTCTACAGAGAACCAGTTCAAACTGGTGTCTGTTCTACAGAGAACCAGTTCAAACTGGTGCCATTAATACAGGGAACCAGTGGAGGACAGAAGAGCTTCTGAAAGAAGAAGGTACAGGTCTGTGTAAGACTCAAATCTGGCTTGTTTGTGGGTGACCAAATACTTATTTTCCACCATAATTTACAAATAAATTCTTTAAAAATCCTACAATGTGATTTCCTGGATTTTTTTTCTCATGTTGTCTCTCATAGTTGAAGTGTACCTCTGATGAAAATTACAGACCTCTGTCATCTTTCTAAGTAGGAGAACCTGCAAAATCAGTGGCTGACTAAATACTTTTTTGCCCCACTGTACTATTTTTTTAATATCTCTTTATTCTCTCACAGGTGCATTTTGGGAATTGAAGTAAATATTCAAAGCCGAATGGTTCACAAAAATGGCCACAGTTGCAAAATCATTTGTGATTTATTTGTGTTTAAATGTTCAGGTTCCACATGTAACGCAAGTGGACACGATGGGTTCCACACCAAACCTGGAATGAGACTGAGATTGATGCCAAACCCACATGTGTGGATTAGAAAAACCACTAGGATCCACACACTGAACACAGAGTCTGTATTTAGAGTCTGTAGAAGAGCATTTACACATGTTTACACATCTAATGCACTGACACCTAGGGAGATTTAATGTCTATATTTGGGTCCTATTTTTGGACCCAATATTTGATGAACAATTCATTAATTATGGGATGGCTCAGAGCAAGAGGATACATTTTTATCTGAGGTCATCATTAGGTCCATCCTGGGGGAAATCTGTCTATATTTACCTTTAATTAGATAACAAACTGTAAGAAAACTCCAAGGCACTCTCTTTAAACATTGAAATGCCTTTATTACCATGGCAACAGTCTGTGGACATGTTAAATCCAGGTGTTTCTTTTCTAACAGGGGTCTGGGATACAAAACAATAATGACTAATATCAGAATATACTTTTATATTATGGATAAATATCAGTGCATTGGTTAGTTTGGTTTAAATTGTTATCTTTGCTTCCAAAATGCCTCAGAGATGGTTTTTAATTCATTTCTCTCGACATTGATTTTTCTTCCTCCATGACTCTGATTTTAAATGTTCTTCCTCTAAATTTCTCTAATATTTTTCTTGTTCTGACTGTAAATAATAATTTTCTTCCTCATCTAACCATCTACTTTCATCACATCTGACTGAGGAAGAAAAATCTACCATTAAACTAGAGTGAAATATTGATGTTTATAAACTATATGGACATAAATATGTGGACACATCATGTCTACAGCTGTCAGATGTCCTGTTCAGGAGGATCAGACACAGAAACATCAATATTTCCAAAACAGGAATGATGAGAGAAATGAAGTAGAAGCCATCTCTGGGTCATTTTGAAAACAAAGATAACAATTTAAACCAAACTAACCAATGCAATGATATTCATCCCATAATATAAAACTATATTCTGACATTAATCATTATTGTTTTGTATCCCAGACCCCTGATTTCAATGTGTCCACATACTTTTGTCCATATCGTGTATGAATGTGTGAGGGAAAGAATAACGGATCCAATGTATGCACTGTGAGTATGTGTAAATAGAAAAGCACTATTTAAATCTAATCCTTCATTATTATTATTATTATTATTATTATTATTATTAGTGCATATGTAAGAATGTAGGGAACATACATGGTAGGGAGCGCATGAATGTGATTTGTGACACTTTCTTTTTAAATCTTCGGAGGTTCTGCTCATCTGTGAGTGAATATACAAAAGAAGTTTTCCTTTTCCTGGGAGAATAAACAACACTTTTATTGACGGAGCATTTGGAGCAGATTCTGCCATTTGAGCGCTGGTACAGACAAATGTCTCTGTACCAAACTTCAAGTGATATTCAGATTATTTTCAAAGCTTTAATTTCATTGAGACTTTGTTTAGGAGCCAACTCTGTTTACATGATCAAGAACACTCAGACCATCTCATTACGTTTCTGTTCATGTCAGAGAAGCTGAAATGGACCACTTGAAATGGTGTGCAGTCCAAGGTTCTAATAGTTTGGGATTTTTCATTCTAGTTTAGTTTTATTTAGGTTGGACTTTTTTTCTCTAATTCAGTTCATTTTAATTAGTTTTTAGAGCAGGTTTGATAGTTTTCAGTTTACCGGCCGATAGGCTGTTAGCTACTGTCGTCATGCAGCATCTGTCGTCTGTTACAAAACTTTTAATCGTCTTCTCCGAAACTACAATTCCGATTGACTTCAAACTTGGTATACAGCTTGTTTATGATGATGTCAACAAAAGTTAGTGAAATTATTTGGAATCGGATCTGATTCTGGATTTGGTGCGACTTTGAAAAATTTCCCCATTATAAGAGATAGGAAGTGCCGGTAAGCTACAGGGCCATTGGTCCGATTTTTATTAGTTTTTGTTATTTTCTAAATGCTTAGTTTTAGTTTAGTTTTTTTTTTAATATCTTTTCTCTTCTTCTCTGTCGTCGTATTCAAATAAATCCCAGACAGGACTCTGCTGCTTTCTCCCAACTTTAGTCTCCATGTTTCCAGGTAGAGTGGGGACCAGAAGACGACTGGAAACCACAAGTGAACACAAGTGACGGACCAAAAAGTGATGGAGACAGCACAGAAAATTGCTCAAAAAAAATAAATCCATTTCATATCAATCCAACATTTACAAAGACGAAAACGAAGGGAATTTTAGCCATAATTTTTATCTGTTTTAGTTAGTTCTGTAAACATACAATACAGTTTCAGTTAGTTATCCTTTGTTCTTTTAATTATTGCTTTTATTTATTTCAGTTAATGAAAATGTTTTTACAATTCTAGTTTTCATCATTTCGTTACTTTTCGTTAACGATAATAACCTCGGTGTAATCAAATCTACGGCAAAAAAGCAATTTGCTCTGCTACAAAGCAGTGGCAGCACACTGAGAGCAAAAAAAAAATACAAAAGATGAATAAACCACTCATGCAAGAACCGGCTCAATACTGTGGGACCACAGCTGATGGATAATCTTCTATTTAAAACAGCAGCCTTCAACCACACCATGTGAACGGATCAGTCAAAGTGACAATGAGAGAGCCTCGGGTATGCAGGCACATGCAATACACACAGATGTAAGAGGCACACAGAGAGAGGAGACGCACCATTAGCACCCCAGCACACACACACACACACACACACACACACACACACACATACATACACACACACACACACACACACACACACACACACACACAGGCTAACAGACACATGGGGGTCCACTGATCGGCCTTGGCGGAGGTCTGCGCTCTCCGAGTGCTTTTCTTGTTGTTGTTGTTTTTTGTTGTTGTGTTTTTTTTTTTTTTTTCTTTTTTTGTGTGTAATAGGTCTGTAGGTTTGTTGTATAATTAGTTGTTTTTTTTTTGTATTGTGTCTGTGTGGTCCCTAATGTTTAAGTACATGTTTATGTAAATGTATAATTTAAAATTTAAAATTAAAAAAAAAAAAAAGACCTGAATCAATTCTAACATTGTCCATCTGCAAAAATGTGCAGGCTATAGCTACACAGAGTAAGGTAATTTTTTTTTTACAGCATATAGATCAAAATTTATGTCGCACAACATTATTTTCTTGCCAAATTTAAGATTCTCAGTTTGCATTTGTTAGTAGTTTGGCTGTTTAAAAGTCAGACCATATACATGAAAGTTGAGCTTGTCATCTATGACACAGTGTAATTTTGTTTGACAATATTGTACATCATTAAACATTTTTTTTTACAAATCTTAAATGTTTTTTTTTTATTGCAGTTGTATAATTTCATAAATGCACCAAACATTGCATTATTATAGTGGAAATACAAAGTTAAATAGTTAAATAAACTAATCGCAAGTCAGCTACAGGAGAAAAGCCTCCTCATGGTAAAATGTCGATGATTTTAAATATTTTTTATGGCTTTGGTCCAAAGTTATTATCATTAACGAAAACTAACGAAATGACCAAAACTAGAATTGTAAAAACATTTTCGTTAACTGAAATAAATGAAAACTATAATTATAAGAAAAAAACGATAACTAACTGAAACTGTATTGTGTGTTTACAAAACTAACTAAAACAGATAAAAATTATGGATAAAATTCCCTTCGTTTTCATCTTTGTAAATGTTGGATTGATATGAAATGGATTTATTTTGTTTGAGCAATTTTCTGTGCTGTCACCATCCAACACTTTTTGGTCCGTCACTTGTGTTCACTTGTGGTTTCCAGTCGTCTTCTGGTCCCCACTCTACCTGGAAACATGGAGACTAAAGTTGGCAGAAAGCAGCAGAGTCCTGTCTGGGATTTATTTGAATACGACGACAGAGAAGAAGAGAAAAGAGACCACTAAACTAAAACTAAACTAAAACTAAGCATTTAGAAAGTAACGAAAACTAATAAAAACAGGACCAATGGTCGTGTATCTTAGCGGCCAAATTCAAAGCTTTGGGAAATGTATCCAGATCCATTTCTTCTCCCCCAGTTCTGTGTATTTATTCTGTTACAGAAATAGTCCATGTTTTGCTCATATTCCAATCAGATCTGTACAAAATTCAAATCCCAACTTGATATCATTGATACTGATTTATTGTATCAATCCACTTCCTATCTCTTATAATGAGAACATTTTTCAAAGTCGCACCAAATCCAGAATCAGATCCGGATCAAAATAATTTGAATCCCTTGTGTTGACATCCTCATACAGAAGCTGTATACCAAGTTTGAAGTCAATCAGAACTGGAGTTTTCAGAGAAAAAGACGATTGAAATGTTTTCTCCATAAGAGCCCATGCTAAATTTTGCATCAGTTCCAGATCCAGAAGAAGATCCTGATCAGCATGTGGACATTATGTTTTGGTCATCTCCCCATCAGGGCTGGACTGGAGACATTTACACTGGAGATCATTTAGATTTACTGAGTTACTGCATCCATCCACTTCCTGTCTCTGATAATGGGGACATTTTTCAAAGTCGCACCAAATCCAGAAACAGATCCAGATCCAAATAATTTCACTAACTTTTGTCGATATGATCATAAAGAAGCTGTATACCAAGTTTGAAGTCAATCGGAATTGTAGTTTTGGAGAAGAAGACGATTGAAATTTTTGTAACGGACGACAGACGCCAACGACGCCATGACGACAATAGCTTACAGCCTGTCGGCCGGTAAGCTAAAAACTAGTAAACCTGCTCTAAAAACTAATTAAAACTAACTGAATTAGAGAAAAAAAAGTCAAAACTAAATAAAACTAAACTATAATGAAAAATCCAAAACTATTCGAACCTTGCTCCGGTCACATTTTTTCTTCTTTTTTTGAGTCAAAAATTCTCTTCAGATTGAACAGCTGGCAGATCCCTGCACTAGAGCTTTACTGAGTCTGTTTATATGACCATATAAATCTGATAACTGGGAGAAATCAGATAATAATCAAATAATAATCAGATCTGACGTGTTTATGTGCACTTCAGAAATGCGATAATCGTAAACCCTGGTTTAGGCGCTCCAGGCCATTATCGGATTTCTTTCGGAGTATGTACATAGTGACGGTAGAATCAAACTTCCTGTTATTGTCTTCAGCTCACGTTAGACTACATAACTTCAGTTTTCCACGATTTTAATTGGTTTTACGCATGCACAGACATAAAAAAATAGCAGCATTTTACAAACCAATGGGTAACGTCATGCCATGTTTATTTTTATACACTCTGCGGTTGTCTTCATTTCTTCATTGACTTCGTTGCTGATACTCTACTGTTCAGCCAATATCAAAGAAAGTGACTTTGAAACCTCAGAAACTGATTTATCAAATTTTACATTTTAAAACTGAAACATGCATTAAAGTGGATTCATTATTATATTACTCATAAAGCTTAGTGTAATATTTAGAGCAGCAGAAATACTTACATTTCCTAACCGTATTTCGGATGTGGAGTCTAAAGCGTTCTCATCTATATGCGAGTCCACGTCAGGGGTCAGGAGAACCTCAGGAACAGCTTCAGCCCCTGCAGCTGAAACAGTGGACATGACCACACACATTCAGAAAACACAGAAAAAAAAATATATTTAAATTAAGTGTTTCTGAGCAGGATAACAGTAAATGTCTTTCACTGCCATCACAAACCACAGACACATTATACAGAAGTTCATTTAGCTTTTTTATGTTTCTTCTTATTTATGAGAACAAAGAACAATTTTATGTAGAACCCATGATGCTGAAGATACTGAAACATATAAAGTCACAACTAAAATAGCAGAACCAAAATTTGACAGCTAGTGTTTTCTTGGATCTCATGTAATTATTAAAGGTGCGGGAGACTTTCATGACCAGTTTGTCATCAGATCTGTCAAACCTCAGTCATATCCTCAGTATCATGAATGTGTAAGTCAGTGGTTTCCAACCTTTTTTGTCTCCTGACCCCATTTTAACATCACACATTTCTGGCAACCCCAGACATTCAAAACAGAGACTTTTTTTTGCTAAAATGTATTTGTTTTTGATCCTGTAATTGTTTTCTATGTTTCAAATACAGGTTAATTTCAGAGGACATTCAGTCTATATAATGTCTATTATTGTGGACAGAGGCAGTAAATCCAGGTGAGATTACTGCACAAAGGGAGAATGTGATTTTCCTCGGTCAGGATCTGTCCAGTCAGTCCAGCTGTGATTTACAAGGAGGACAATTAATACTGAACAAACAAGAACTGAAACTATGAATTATGAAAGAGCTGCAGCATCTGAAACTGACCACAGTGAACATTTGACAGATAAACAGAACCACAGTGCTGCAGTTTCACAACCACAGTTTGTCATGTATGTTATGGATTGGGATTGTCTCTCTCAACTCACCATATAGTTTTTATTAGTAATTAGACACAAAAAACAAGCTTAGTTTGAGTATTTATTAACTCAAAAATATAAAAGTAACAAAAATATCTTCACAATCATGTAATCAAAAAATTAACACAAAAATCTTCTCAATCGAGGCATCAAAAGTCTAACAAAAAGACCTTCACTTACATGGTATCAAAAAATTAACAAAAAGATATTTTCAAATGAGGTATCAAAAAAATCTAACTAAAAGGTCTTCACAAAATGTGGTATCAAAAATTAACACAAAAATCTTCTCAGTTGAGGAATCAAAAAATATAACAAAAAGATCTTCACAAACGTGGATTCAATAAACTTACACAGCATAGATAAGCAGCACAGGAGAAGGCCGAAGGAGATCTTGACTTTGCAAAGCATGGAAGACGCACTGACAACAGACACGAGGAGAGGAGGGAATATTCAGGACTTGCAGCTGACGTCACTGGTCATGTGATTGTTGTTTACACCGCCATATTGGTCAGCACGCTATCTGGATCCAGAAAATCACAACTGTTGCTTTATCTGGTGTTTTTCTGTGGACTGGTGTTTGTTCTTTGTGAGTCTGTCTGCTGTGATAAAGGCACCACAGATGAGTTTACATGTTCACGAACAACAGTGATGTGCGCACGACTCGGAGGCAAAAACACCAGTACCAGCTCCAGCCGGCTCCCATCAGCCGTACACCTGCAGGCTCTGAACTGGTGAACCAGCCCAGATGTTCACTGGAAACGCTCCACTGTCTGTATCCTAAAGCCCCGCCCATCTTCATCATGAGACTGGACCTCATGTGGAAGGCTGTCCCATAGTTACAGCAGACCGGCACAGACGGGGGGGCAGTATTGTCACCAGCTCCAGCTGAACTCAGCGGTGTCGCCCGCCGTAGCTCCGCCCACTTCCATCTGCCTCACCCAGCTGAGGAAACTCAAAGGGAGCAGGTAGATCCACACCCACTGTCTGTAGGTGATGGTCCAGGGGAAGTCCTCCTGGAGGTTTAAAGGGTCTGTAGCACCGGACCACATGATAATTGTTCTGTTTTTCCACGCCGCTAAGCGCGACAGGCACGCAGGCTAACTATACTGAGAGGCTACGCTAACTAACTGTAAACAGCGGTGGGCAGAACAGAAGCAGCGCTGCCCCCAGTAGAACCCAGCGGTCTGTATGCAGAACTGATACTGGTGAAAGAGAAGGAATAAACGGCACACAGGAGTTTAGCAGGTCCATCCTTTAACACGCTACGAACTTGGCGTGACTTCCTCTTCCAAGACTTAATGTATGCATACGTCACATGAAACTCATCTATTGCAACCAACCACAACACATGTGGTTACCATGGTAACACTGCTTAAAGCTTTGTGTTATTGTGGATCTGCACAGGAGAAAGAGAAATATCACCAACAATGAGCAATTGTACGATCCAAGGAAAGCTAGCCTACCAATATGGCGCCGTAAACAGAAAAACACGTGATCATGTGACGTGTGTGCAAAACCTGAACAGACGGCAGTGCGCTGAAGAGCCCCAGGTGAAGACAAACAAGGGAATCAGGGAGGACGCAGACAAGACAGACACAGTGCACACAAACAAACACAACCCCTCACCAAAATAAAACAGGAAATGAATGAAACCAACTGACATAAAATACTAGAACTGCTGAGGGCGGTGCGTCACACCTCACATGCCCCAGTTCCTCCTGGCTCTGTTTGTAAACACATGGTTTGTTTCTGGTGGATGGAACTAAGAAACTGTTCACTGTGATGCAAGAGATTCAGCTGAGTAATGACAGACAGACGAACAGATTCATGATACTGAGGATAGGACTGAGGTTTGACAGATCTGATGAAAAACTGGTCACGAAAGTCTCCTGCACCTTTAAGATGAGGCGTCTTCCACCTGCATGTCAGTCATTTAATTAGCACGATCAGATAGTCTTTCATAACAATGGCAAAAGAAAAGGAAAAACAAATTGCACAGGCCATAAAAAATAGAGAGCCCATATTTTTCAAAGGCAGCAGAGACAGACTGAACGGCTTATCCAAGCATCAGTGGAGGGAAGTGCTGAGAGCAGCGATGGAAACGTCCGATATGACACAGCAGGAGGCAGAGGCTGCGTCTGCGTCACCAGCTGTGGATCAAGGTGAACCCTGAGCTTCTGCCTTTGTGTTCCTGAGAACACCCAGGTCTGAGATCAGCTGTGTCCACGTTCACCACCAGAGGAGCAGTGGGGACACCAGGGGACCACTTACAAACACAGGAACATATCGGCTAAAATTTCCTTAGGGGGTCAAATGAGTGTCCATTTGTGTCCAAAACAGTTGTCCTAAAGTCATAGAAGTGTGTGTAAATAATGCTAATCCATTAGTGCACAGACTACTGATATTCTTTGACAGTGGAAGCTCTATTTTCATAAATACTGGATTTGGAATAGCACGTGGATGTGAAAACTTTTGCTGGTGGACGGACGTGACATTACCCATGATGCTCTGGTCAGTCCCAGTACTTTATTAGGAATCAACTTATAGACTTCCTATTGCTAATTGTGCTATTCTTCATAAATGTTGGTATTGTGGATCTAAAACAATCCCAGCTGACACAAAAACACTAAATGTGTCAGTGGACGGATGTGACATGGTTGTTGTGGATCCCATCATACTGATGCTCTGCAGCCATGTCAGCGTTTACACTAATGATCCCTGTGCAAAAACTAGGAGCACTATTATTTATTGGATAGTTTAGCATCAGACTAAAGAGGAAAGAACAATCTAGAATTGTTCTTTCTGTGTAAAAATGCTTCTTATTGTAAAAGTGTTGATGTAAACAGTGCTGTGTGCCATTCTTCATGTATGTATTGGTGGAACAGAAGCAGGATGGATCAGCACCATACTCCAGATTGAACCTGTACAAATAAAACATGTGATATGGAGGAGAGAATCTGGGAAGAAAAACTGGGGAATCCAAAAGAAGAGAAGATTTGTTTTTCAGCTCAGTTCAGTTCAAATAGAACTTGTCCATTTGTGACATGAAAATATAGCATTAATTGTGCTGAAATGGTTCATTTTTGAGCTGAAAACATAGTTCATATGAGCATCAACATGTTGAACAGAACTGAAATCCTGTCCATTTGAACAACTGTCATTTACCAACACAAAGTTCCTTTGGATTCACTGAGACTGATTTAATATGAACACAGACATAAATAACATCTCTAGGCAAATTTTAGCCGATATACGTTGTTACTGTACTTTAGTGGCATATTCAGGTATCTGTGATTGGATTATTTTCTGACTTTTTCCTTCTGCTCTCTACATATTAACACTTCACTGTATTTTCTACACTTTCAAAACAGGCCCATTACTTAAGTTTTACAGTGTTGTCACACCACTATTACAAACCCATATCCATGTTCAACAGTGGTCCAGTTGACAGTAGAACACCTCTAGAGAAGGCAGTAGTTTATTACTGTGAGGAGGTTTCAGTCTTTTTTTTTTTCAACCTTTGTTTATTTGGAGTTTTATAGAAATTGGGCAACACAAACACTGTATCATATGTGACATCAATTGAAAATAAATTGTTGCACAATTTCCATTTTTTTACATGCAAAAAAACACAAGAACAAGAACAAGTACACCAACCTTCTCCTTCACTGAGACTGATTTAATATGAACAAAGACACAAATAAGACCTCTAAACACATTTTAGCCGATATATATTATTAAAAAAGCCCAGATTGCCTTGTGCTGGTGAAGTGTTTATGTCTAATCATGTAAATTCATTGTGTGCTGTGTCGAGAAATCTGATGTTTAAATTCATGTGTCGCCTGAATCATTCAGAAAATACTGTAATTTTATTGCTGACTAATCTTACATATAGTGCTGAACGTTACACATGTCTGTTCTGGAAACACTGGTATGACTGGCATGAGGTTTTTTTTTTTTTTTTTATAGCATTTTTCTGTTTACTTTTTAATGTGGACCATGAGTCTGAAATAAAGCTTATCTATCTATCTATCTATCTATCTATCTATCTATCTATCTATCTATCTATCTATCTATCTATCTATCTATCTATCTATCTATCTATCTATCTATCTATCTATCTATCTATCTATCTATCTATCTATCTATCTATCTATCTATCTATCTATCAAACCTCTTTCTTCAGGCTTCAGTAACTGTCAGAATGTTCTTCCACTTGGGAGCATTATCAAATTATATCTCAGGATAAACACTATTATCGATCAATATGGGGAAAAAAATTAGAAATCATATTCTCTAGCCGTATCACCGGTCATCTGTAGCGCTCAAGTCCTGCTTCGAAGCACCGGCTAGAGGAGTTTAAATACAAGAGAAGTCCAGCACAATGAGGAGATTTGACGGAGCCCCTTTGGTCACATGTGAGGTAAATAAAATGCATGGCCACAAATGACTTATCTTACATTAATATTTTTTCAATTCAAACAACTTTTTTCATCCCCTAGGACACAGGTGTCAAACATGCGTCCTGGGGGCCACATCTGGCCCGCCAAAGGTTCCACTCCGGCCCTGCAGGATGAAAGTGCATAAATGAACCTGAACAGTCCAGGTTGAACAAATCCTTTTGGTTCAGGTTCCACATACAGACCAATGGGATCTACAGTCAAAACAACAACACAATAACCCAGAAATAATGACAACCACAAACTGTCTTTGTGAAAAATTATGTGGGGAAAAAAAAAATTGAAAAAAATAACATTACACTGTGAAAATATGTAAATTTACAAAACTATTCTTTCACAATAAAATGCAAATAAATGCATAAATAAAAACACAGATGAACAACCTGAAGTGTGCAACTTGAACAATATTCTGCCTGTTCCTAAATGTTTGGTGCATTTATGGATCCACTGGGATCTGGAGTTGTGTTCATATTAACAGATGGAATATTGGAGAAACTGTTCAAATTTTAGTTTCAAACTCCAAAATTTGAACAATATTCTGCCTGTTACCAAATGTTTATGGAACACTGTGTGTAAATGCGCATGTAGAAATAATAAGTCAAGGCATAATATTGTTAAAATTGCACTAATTTTTCAAATGAAATTTCTGTTTTTTCAGGTTATTCACATCTTTTTTGTAAAATGTAAATATTTTCATAATTTAATTGGGGTTTTTTGTACTAAAACAAAAAGAAAACCTTGGATTTGTCATTTATAGGTTATTAAGTCATTATTTTACTGGTCTGGTCCGCTTGAGATCAAATTGGGCTGAATATGGGACTGAACCAGAATGAGTTTGACAGGCCTGTCCTAGGAGCGATTCAAAAGCAGACTGAGTAGTTCAAGACATCGTATAAAATGCAATACATGTACAGTGCATTTGGGGGGGGGGGGGGGGGGTCTTTTTCCTCCCATGTCACTAAAGGGTCTCATTCTGAAAATGTTCTTAAAGTTCTCCTGTTTTGCACACGCTCAGAGGTCTGAAAACAGTCTCTCCTTGTCGTCCTTTGTGTTCAGTGAATGTGTGGTACCTGCTTCCTCCTGCTGCTCCACTGGCTGAACACCCTCCTCATCCTCCTGCTGTGGTTGGACTTCTGCACTTTCCAGAGAACTCGCAGAGCTCCTCTGAGTATCACATGGTTTGTTCTGACCGTTTTCCTCCTATTTGCCAACGAGAGACACACATTTAATTTGGATTTGAGTCTAACCTGTTCACTTCTGCCTGTAGTTCTGCTACTTGTGCTTCAGTCCGCTGTACCCAGTCTGTGGCTGTGCTCAAACCCACTGCCCCGGCCCTTTGTAGACATATTTTGGACGGTCTGACCTGGCATTTGGCGGCGTCCTGGGGTGACATTTGGACATGGTGAGGTTCTGGAGGGAGACTTTCAGAGGTATCCAGGCTGAAGACAGTTGCCAGTGCACCCTTGTTGGTCAAGGTGATCGTCCGTGAAATAGTCTGGCCCACCACGTGTGAACCGAAGTCAACAAATGGACTGTCAACCTGCAGCTACAGTAAGAAAAGCATACGTTTACATGCAGTAATTAACAAGAGCAATGAAAACAACGGCGATACAACCAATATAAAGGTGCTGTGACTAGTTATTCCTTGTTCTCTAATTTAACCCTTTCATGCACAGTGGTCACTCCAGTGGTCACTCCAGTGGACAGTTCTTCTCCAGCTGTTCTCTTGTATATTCATGGGTTTTGTTTTAGTTCCATACCAGCCAACACAGTGGATGTTTATGCACCATCCATACACTACAATTCATATCATTACTGCAACTTTGCTGTTCTTGATAAACCCAATCTGCGGTAATATGTTTTAGTGTAAATCAATTGCTAATTGTTATTAAACTGTAATTAACAGGTTTCTTAACCCTGTAAAGCCTGAACCATTAAATCACTGACAGAAAATTCCAGTTCTTTCAAACTGGAGCCTTTATTGGTCCATCTGAACAACCAAAAAACAATTTTTTTCAAATATCAATTTCCATGTATGAGTTTCAATTTTTTAAATCATATTTGATCCATCAGGTCTAAATTCTCAAATATTATTATTTTTGAACAAACAAAACATAATATAACACAAATATGTCTAATAAATTGGTAATTCCCTTTCAAAATTGGCAAAGTTCTTCCTCCTTCCTCATTAATGTCACTGGAAAGGCCTCTGGTGAATGGACTCCTCCCCCTGGTGGATTCAGTTCTGTGCATTTATGACAACTTTTTTTTTTTTTTTGACAAAAATGGCCACTTATTTGACCCCTAAGGAAATTTTAGCCGTTTTATATATTTGATTTTATATTTGATTTTTTTGTTATGCTAGAAAACCAAGCCCTGGGTAACTATATTTCATTCTATCACCTACCATTGGTCGAATGAAAATAAAGCTGAGTCTGAAATGTAGATTACAAGTGTTCCTGTTCTCTGGGGACATCTGCTTACTTACATATACATGCATCAGCGTGACTGCATAATCCTACTGTGCTTCCGTTTATTGCATTTGCACTTTAGTGTCTGAACTATTGTCATGGTTGAAACACACGTGTCTAGTCTACTGTAATAGGATACTCACATCACATTTCTTTATGCTGCATTTAACTGGCACACAGAAGGGACCTGTTGTAGATGAGAACTCCAGCTCTCCCTCCAGGTCCTCATTAATCTGCAAGGATCAGAGAAAAGGATCAGAAGCACCAGGAAACATGTGGAATTCACCCATATTTAGTGTTTCAGTTACAGTTACTTTAGCCATGGCGGCTATCATTAACCCTTTAACCCCTGACATGTTCTGAATATATGATTTATTTTAGATATTCATAAAAATCCAACCGTTTGCTCAATAGTTAAAATTTCAAACATGCTGACAGAATCTAGACCTTGTTCTTTGCATAGACATCTGAGCATGCTCAGTTCACCCGCCACCACCTGTGGAATGGGGGGTAAAACACAGAGCAGTGGTTTGGGCTTTTTGTTTTTTTTTAAACACATTTTCCTTTTGGTTTATTGATTTTACTGTTGTTTCCAGTGCTGTGGTGATTTTCCTTCATTTTTTTTTTATTGTGTTTTTACTGAGTTTTCACCGTGGAACTGCTTCATGGAGTTGAACAGATGTCAAAAAGAAGCTGGACTGATTTATTTAAAAAAAACAAAGAGCCCAAAACAAAAACTACTGGGACCAAATTTATATACTTGTTGCGTATTTTATTTTATTTTTTTAAAAAACTTAATTCTACTTTTTTTCATGTTTTTTAATGGTATTTATTGTTTAGTAAATGTTTTATTCATTTTTGTTGATTTAAATGCTTATTTTGTTTATGTTCCTACATTTTTTTTTTTTTATTCAAATGTTTATTGCGAACAGTCTTATAAGATATTATACAAGACATCAACGATACAAAATACACTGTTCTCTTTTTTTTTTTAAAGAAGAAAAAAAAGGGTATCCATGATGATCATTAAAAGGAGGAGAGAGAGAAAAAAGAGAAAACAAAGAAAAGAAAAAAGGGGGTAATTTTGACTGGTACCAACATGCATTTTTCTGTATTTTAAACTCCAGTGGAAGTCCAGTGTGTGCAGTTTAACATAATAATGTAAAAGTTTCTCAAAATAATAACTATCCTGAAATAATAACACATACTCTCAAAATAATGAGAATTTTTGACTTAACATTTTAAAAATAATTAAGGTAATGCCACTATTTTGAAAAAGAATCTCACTGTTTTTGAAGATACTATATCCTTTCATATTTTACAGACTCTTATTATACATGCGTGCATCTGAAATGGGCGGTGCCAAGACTAACCATGGGTTGGAAAACGGCCTGCAGGTCACATGACATTCCAGGTGACAAACAACCAGGAGGCTCAAAGCTGAAACGATAACGACACAGACATTTGACAATTAGTTCTTAATATTGTAATTCACAATACAAATGACCTGAGCCCACGTAAAGAAAGGAAAACCTCTGTGGAGGATTTACATGTTCCACTTTTCCTCAGGTCTGATAGGAAGATGGAGCTGCTTATTCACAGTAACAGCGACATTATCGGCCTGATCCCAGTCCAGGTACCAGAAAGGGTGCACGTATAGATAAAAAATAATACTGCTCTATCAAAAAATCAGACAGGCCATTTGATTTGTCTGATATTTCTCTTTTAAATCCAAAATCTGTGTGTATTCTGGTGTCTCCTATAACTGTGTCAGGCTTGTACCCCTGTCAGATCACACATTCTTGGCTGTACGGACACTCCACCTAATAGCCTCCATATTTAATGCCTACACACATATACAAATGTTTCAGACCTCAGCAGAATCATGCATTGTTTCTTGCATAGATGTGGTGTCCAAAGCATGCCTGCTGAAAAATTCCATATATTGACAGAAACAGTCAAATCAGAGCCACATATTTAGAATGTGGTGTACGGACACTACTGGTGTACGGACTCTAGCAGATGTGAATGGAAATGTGTCTGAGCACATGGTGGCATCTGTGTTCCATCTGGAACTAAGTCTTCTGGTACAGGAGGACACAAACATGTGGAACCAGTGAGAACAGTAGATCTGTAAGGCATAGAGTCCAGATTAGTGATGGAAGTATATTGGTGTACGGACACTCCAGGAATTTGGGTGAACAACGCACCATTGAAAACATGCGCTTCCACGTAAACATCCGTTTGACACATTGTTCCAAATGTTGTGCAGCATACCAGGGAGCAGAGCCACATCTGTCTAGTTGTGCAGATTTAGTCCTAATAATACTGAAAGAACAGGTTCCCATTCTATTATTACAATTAAAGGGCTGGAAAAGAAGGGGTTAACAACAAAATGGTGGATTGTCTTAATACTGAAAATAAGAATTGATAATCAAACAGCTGTTCAACAAAAAGGATCAATAAATGAAAAGCAATGGGATGTGTGTATTTGGAATAAAAAAGACACAGGAGTTGAGTAGGAATTATTTATTGTGTTACAAACATTATGGACAATCATTTTGCTCTTATAACAATCAAATTGTGCACATGTTTTCACGCTCATTGGGTCGACATTTGATCAGTTTTTATCCAATTTTCTTCAAATTTGGAGGATTGACAGATCGAGTAATAAGATGGACAAAGAAACATTTTGGGAATGGTTTTGGAGGATCTGTTTGGAATACTGATGAATAACTGATGCAAACATACTGGTACACCTGGACTGGGATCAGGCTGTGTATCTGTGGACGATGACAATGACAGGATCATGTATATGTGAAACACAACAGGAGCCAGGACTGAACGATGATGGATGCCATAGTTTAGGTTTGGAGGTGATGGAACTGTACAAGTGCTCAGTCCATCTCAGTTCACCCAATGACTAAAACCCCACCTCCATTAATTTTGATGAAATTTAGTGTATGGGTAATTCATACCCAGAAAAGCCAAAATTTCCAATTTTAACTTTATCGGACCAACGGTTTTCGAGATACCACAATTGAATTTTTTCACTTTTTCCCAAAAAAGGCCTTGTCAGCCAAATTTCAAATTGCTGTAACTCAGCAACCACTGGTCCAATTTTAAAGTGCAAGATATTTCTGTAAAGGGGAAACCATAAGCAATCTAAATGTAGCATGTAGCATTTTGTGCATTTGGGTACTTTTGAGTTGGATGACCTTTTGGTATTTTTTTGACCTTGAAATTGACACTGTGGGACACAGCCGACCTCTTCGACACCACTATGAAAAATGTAGCCCTATGTGTCAACTACAACATAAAGAAATTTGGAGGGGTTTTCTTTTTTTTGCTTAAGCAAATTGGGATATTAAAATTTAATACTGAATATTAACATTATAATTACCTCCGCCAAGGAACGGCAGAGGTTATGTTTTCATCTGGGTTTGTCTGTTTGTTTTTCTGTTAGCAAGATAACTCAAAAAGTTATGGAAGAATTTTGATGAATTTTTCAGGAAATGTTGATACTAGCACAAGGAAGAAATGATAAATTTTGATGGTGATTGGGGGGGGGGGGGGGGGGGGGGGCTGATCTGCCTTGGTGAAGGTCTGCGCTCTCTGAGTGCTTTTCTAGTTGATACTGAAATGAGGATCTTAATAAACTGAATTTACTAAGACTCTTGAGGTAGGCCTATATTCTACCCCAGTTTGAAATTTCAGCTTTTCTGGATATGAATTACCTATATACCAAATGTAATCAAAATTGGACGAGGTGAGGTTTAAAAATGCCATTTTTTTGGGGTGATCCGAGATGGACTGACCCCAAGCTAAACTTAATAAAAAAAAAATTAAAAAAAAAAACTGTTCCTTCCAACCCTTTTCTCGCTGCCTGTCCATCATATAAGTACTGAGAATTCTTTTAGTTACTGGGTGGGGGTTTCTGATTCCAAGGTTTCAGTACAGGCTTATTCAAAAAGCATGAACAGATTTCATGACACATTGCTTCAGTTCTCAAGCATCATCATGGAATGAGTCAGTGACCATTTGAAAGAGGAGTTTGATCAGTTTGAGCTTTTTTAAATGAAAAAGTGCCCCAGCCGTGGATTGGTCTGAAGGGGGCCCTAGACTCTGCTCTTTGTACTGCGAGATCCCCAGACCTCACTGTATGTGATTTTTTTCTTGTGGGGATACGGAAAAAAAAAAGATCGCATTATGTTCCACCGCTACCCATTAACCTCGATGACCTTAAACATCGAATAACAACAGCGATCGACTCGGTGGATGGTGATATGCTGATCATACCTGTCAAGTTTTGGATTTGAAAATAAGGGAAATTTTTCGATGCCCACCGCGAGCCGTCCCACCGCCCCAACCAAGCTTCAGTGTCCTTTACATTTTAACACAAATGTACAAGAAATCCAAAATACCACCTTGTCAACCAAATTTACAAATTACAATGAGGTGATCAGAATATGATCGGCTTTCCTTTGTTGACACTAAAATGCTCTGAACATTTCTATGTTGTGATACAGCCTACATGAAAACACACAGGGGCACTGAAGCACGTATATTTATTGACTTTACATATTTAATTACTTTACATATATTCATTTCGAATTGAAAGTTTTTAAGTTAGAAATTTTCATTTTATTTTCAGTACACATTTTCTTCTAATGTGCTCTGTTCACTCATGTGGCTCTCTGGCATGAACTAATGACATATTATACAGATTATTCATGTTGACTAATATCGTTTCTTCCCCGTGTCATAGACTAAAATCGCAGAAAGCACATCTTACAGAACGCATGATTGTGCCCCATCGCACTCCTCTTTAGAAACGGAAACATGCTGTCCCATTTTTCCACATATTTACAAGATTTCTTATTTATTTATTTTTTTTTGCCAGAGTGCCTTCTCCATCACATCCATCCATCTTTCACCTCTGTTTTTGGTTTTCCCGCTGTTGGCACTACTAACCTGGCGACACCTCAGACGTAGGCGACTGCAGATGGCAGTTCTCGTGAGGCTAGTGACAGAGCTCAGCTCGGAGAGACCGAAGAATGTATTTCATCATTATTATTTTGTTATAATATGGGAGATTTACGGGATGATATTAATACGGGAGGACAGCGGGAAAGGGGGGTAAAATACGGTAGTTTCCCGGCCAAACGGGAGACTTGACAGGTATGATGCTGATACGCGTCTGGGAGGAATTCTCTTATCGCATTGATGTTGTCCGTGCTGCAGGTGGTGGACACATTGAACACTTATAAGTAGAGGTGGGCTATACATACCACCTACAATAATATCGTAAATGTTGATCTGATGATGTGCAGTTTTACATTATCGAGTATACACACTGTCTGGAAATGAAAACAAACGGACGGTGCATAGATGGTAAAGGAGAGGTGCATGAAAGTCCTCGTTGGTTGAATGTGTGCCTCAGAAGCCAATCAGCGGACAGGATTCAGTCTGGTGATGACACAGCAGAACCAAAACACAACATGGTCTGACATGGAGGAAATCTGCAGGAGTGTCCGTCTCAGCCGAGGATTTCATAGCAGACGTGGGTCCACATCACCAGCCTGGAAATGGTTTAGTTTGGACCAGACTGATGTTGGTTAAAATAACGTATATAAAAGCTGGGGCGCCGTAAAGGGGGGTTTGACGTGACAAATTCATGTGGAGGGGGTCCAGTGGATACAGGTTAGAAGTTGTGAAAATTTCATGTAAGGTTCGCTGTAAAACAGAGGAACAGAAGCTGGAAGTCAGACGTTGAAAGCATGATAGGTTTCACTTTCATTTCACCCCAGTGTTAGTTACATTAGTTATGGACCGCACCCCCACGTATATAACTACCCCCCCCCCCCCCCCCCCCCCCCCGGCATGTTTTGTAGAAGATGTATGAAGCATTTTAAAAACAAGAGCTGTTGTTCTGAAACACTGTGTCTATCCATAGATGTCCAGGTAAGGAAGTAGAGTTTTACAGCATTTTTGTAAAAAAAAAAAGAAAAAAAAAAAAGAAAGAAACAAATTCACATTTTAAAGGATATCATCAGATTATCATTATTGAGAAATTTTTAAAAATTCTTGGGATATTTTTTTTGCCCATATTGCCCACCCCTACTTGTAAGACAGGAAATAAAAGTTGATTGTGAGTAGAACACTTGTGACTTGGCTGGAGTTTTCTATTGCTTTTCCTTATTAAAATACTGCGTAATGAAATCGGTTCATTCTTTTTGAATAACCCTGTATATTCAATGGTGTAACACGTATTGACATCTTGTGGTGAAGTTGAGTGATCCAACTCATCGCCCCTCCCACTCCCTCCCCTTCAGTGGCCACGAGAACACATGAAAGGCCCTGGTTAGAGCCAGTGTTTTACACGACTGTTAACTCTGATCCACATCCATCATAAGACAGAAAAAAGAAGTCTGTATGTGGAGGATTGATTTTTTGATGTTAGCTAAGTTCATGACTAAGCCACGGGCTATTTCTCCTGCCTACGTCCATGAATATAGCCACAATAAATCGATTTCTACATTGGACATGCAGTTGGATGTAGTCCAAAAGCTCCACAGCTGCCCCAGTGTGTAATATTAGCTACCATTTAGTTAGAAATGCAGCCAGATTATATTAAAAAACCACCAGCTCCACAGACTTCATAAACATGCACAAATCCTCCACATTCAACCATTAAATGAGACTCAAAGGATGAATTTGGTTTCACAGCAGGACATGTGCTGTATTCACTAAAAGACCTGGAGCTTCAGATGAAACGCTGAAATATGATAAAAGGAAATGATAAACAGAAGACAGAGCACAGGTGAGAAGTCAGCCTGATGAGAAAAAAACACAGAAGGAAACGCTATGTCATATGAAAGCACTGCAGTGAGGAGGAGAACGCCTAAGAAGGCCTTCAAAGCAAGGTTATTATCGTGAAGGAAAACTAACAAAATGACGGAAACTAAAATTGTAAAAACATTTTCATGAAGTGAAATAAATAAAAACTAAAAGAAAAAATCGGACCAATGGCCCTGTAGCTTAGCGGCCAAATTCAAAGCTTTGGGAAATGTATCCAGATCCATTTATTCTCACCAGTTCTGTGTATTTATTCTATTACAGAAATAGTCCATGTTTTGCTCATATTCCAATCAGATCTGGAAAAAATTCAAATTCACACTTGATATCATTGATACTGATTTATTGGATCAATCCACTTCCTATCTGTTATAATGGGAAAATTTTTCAAAGTTTCACCAAATCCAGAATCAGATCCGGATCGAAATAGTTTCAATGCCTTGTGTTGACATCATCATACAGAAGCTGTATACCAAGTTTGAAGTCAATCAGAACTGGAGTTTGGGAGAAGGAGACGATTGAGAGTTTTGTGACGGACGACAACGACAACAATGATGACAATGACGACAGACGACGACAGACAACAACAACAACAGACGATGACAGACGACGATGACAGACAATGACAGATGACGATGACAGACGACGACAACAACAGACGACGACAGACGGTGACGACAGACAATGACAGATGACGACAACAGACAATGACAGATGACGACGACAGACGACGACAACAACAGACAACAACAGACAACGACAACAACAGACAACGACAGATGACGACAACAACAGACAACGACAGATGACGATGACAGACGATGACAACAGACGACAGACGACAACAACAGACGATGACAGATGACGACGACAGACGATGACAGACAACGACAACAACAGATGACGACAGATGACGACAACGACAGACGACGACAGACGATGACAGACGACAACAGACGACTACGACGACAACGACAGACGATGACAACGACAGACAACGATGACAGACGACGACAGACGACAGTAGCTTACAGCCTACCAGCCGGTAAGCTAAAAAACGATAACTAACTGAAACTATATTGTGTGTTTATAAAACTAACTAAAATGTATTAAAATTATGGATAAAATTCCCTTTGTTTTTGTCCTTGTCAATGTCGGATTGATATGAGATCGATTTATTTCCCTCAAGCAATTTTCTGTGCTGTCACCATATGACACTTGTGTTCACTTGTGGTTTCCAGTCGTCTTCTGGTCCCCACTCTACCTGGAAACATGGAGACTAAAGTTGGGAGAAAGCAGCAGAGTCCTGTCTGGGATTTATTTGAATACGACGACAGAGAAGAAGAGAAAAGAGACGACTAAACTAAAACTAACACTAAAACTAAGCATTTAGAAAATCACAAAAACTAATAAAAACTATCAAACCTGCTCTAAAAACTAATTAAAATGAACTGAATTATCCTTTTTTAAACACTTTTTTATTCAAATTTATATGACTGCTCTTACGTGTATGTGCATGTTGTGTGTATGTTTCATGTTGCTGATAACACTGTGAATTTCCCCATTGTGGGATCAATAAAGGAATATCTTATCTTATCTTATCTTATCTTATGAATTAGAGAAAAAAAAGTCCAAACTAAATAAAACTAAACTAGAATGAAAAATCCCAAACTATTAGAACCTTGAACTGCACATCATTTCAAGTGGTCCATTTCAGCTTCTCTGACATGAACAGAAACGTAATGAGATGGTCTGAGTGTTCTTGATCATGTAAACAGAGTTGGCTCCTAAACAAGTCTCAATGAAATTAAAGCTTTGAAAATAATCTGAATATCACTTGAAGTTTGGTACAGAGACATTTGTCTGTACCAGCGCTCAAATGGCAGAATCTGCTCCAAATGCTCCGTCAATAAAAGTGTTGTTTATTCTCCAAGGAAAAGGAAAACTTCTTTTGTATATTCACTCACAGATGAGCAGAACCTCCGAAGATTTAAAAAGAAAGTGTCACAAATCACATTCATGCGCTCCCTACCATGTATGTTCCCTACATTCTTACACATGCACTAATAATAATAATAATAATAATAATAATAATAATAATGATAAAAAAGGATAAGATTTAAATTGCGCTTTTTTATTTACACATACTCAAAGTGCATACATTGGATCCATTATTCTCTCACTCACACATTCATACAAAATATGGACAAAAGTATGTGGACATATTGAATCCAGGTGTGTCTTTTCTAACAGGGGTCTGGGATCCAAAACAATAATGACTAATGCCAGAATATAGTTTTATATTTATATTATATTATCAAACCTGCTCTAAAAACTAATTAAAACTAACTGAATAAAAGAAAAAAAGTCAAAACTAAATAAAACTAACTATAAATGAAAAATCCAAAACTATTAGAACCTTGCTTCAAAGTCAGATCTTTATATGTGCCACTGCAAACAATACACTATGTCAAGAATGAGAGGGAGAAAGAAAAGGAGGATTATGAACCATTTCAGAGCAACATGTGTATCTGCCTGCACATGTTTATACCAACTGGACTGCTGCCCTGAGGAACTGCAAAAACTTACAGCTCTGCAAGAGACACAAGAAAAGGGTCGATCGATAGGAATATAGCGGGCAACCGGCCAAGGAAGCAGAGAGGCGAGGCAAAAGTCAATATATAAACAGACTTTTAGAATCACAAGAAAACATGCATGATTAGAAGGAGATACAGTTGTGGAACATTCTGGATGCATAAGTCCTTCATAATTAAAGGACTAAAACTTCCTTAGGGGGTCAAATGAGTGTCCATTTTTGTCAGAAAAAAACAGTTGTCCTAAAGTCATAGAAGTGTGTGTAAATAATGCTAACACATTTGTGCACAGACTACTGATATTCTCTGACAGTGGAAGCTCTATTTTCATAAATATTGGATTTGGAATAGCACGTGGATGTGAAAACTTTTGCTGGTGGACGGACGTGACATTACCCATGATGCTCTGGTCAGTCCCAGTACTTTATTAGGAATCAACTTATAGACTTCCTATTGCTAATTGTGCTCTTCTTCATAAATGTTGGTATTGTGGATCTAAAACAATCCCAGCTGACACAAAAACACTAAATGTGTCAGTGGACGGATGTGACATGGTTGTTGTGGATCCCATCATACTGATGCTCTGCAGCCATGTCAGCGTTTACACTAATGATCCCTGTGCAAAAACTAGGAGCACTATTATTTATTGGATAGTTTAGCATCAGACTAAAGAGGAAAGAACAATCTAGAATTGTTCTTTCTGTCTAAAAATGCTTCTTATTGTAAAAGTGTTGATGTAAACAGTGCTGTGTGCCATTCTTCATGTATGTATTGGTGGAACAGAAGCAGGATGGATCAGCACCATACTCCAGATTGAACCTGTACAAATAAAACATGTGATATGGAGGAGAGAATCTGGGAAGAAAAACTGGGGAATCCAAAAGAAGAGAAGATTTGTTTTTCAGCTCAGTTCAGTTCAAATAGAACTTGTCCATTTGTGACATGAAAATATAGCATTAATTGTGCTGAAATTGGACATTTTTGAGCTGAAAACATAGTTCATATGAGCATCAACATGTTGAACAGAACTGAAATCCTGTCCATTTGAACAACTGTCATTTACCAACACAAAGTTCCTTTGGATTCACTGAGACTGATTTAATATGAACACAGACACAAAGAAGAACTCTGAGCACATTTTAGCCGTTTAGTATTTTGTGTGAAACTTAAAAAACGATTACAGCATCAACTAAATTATTAAGGAAATAAATATCTACTTATTTTTTCAGTCAGTGGAGGAACTTCCATGATGGAGTTGCTGTGAGATGTTGAATATACTTTTGTGAACATGTGCAGTATGAGTGGAGGTGTTGTTTTTTTACACCGCCTTCAGGGGCAGAATCATACGTATAAATGTACACATACATGCATTTAGATCAGGGGTGTCAAACATGCGTCCCGAGGGCCAAATGTGCCCCCCCCCGCCCCCAAAAGGTTCCAATCTGACCCCTGGGATGAATTTCCAAAGTGTATAAATTCCACAGTCCAGGCTGTGGAACTCATTTTAGTGTGGGTTCCACATCCAGACCAATCTGATCTACAGTCAAATAATAACAGCAGAAGAACCCACACAAAAGAACGACTGCAGATTTACTACTGGGTTTGATGGAAAAAATAATATTACACTATGTCTGTAAATAATGACAACTGCAAATATTTGTCTTTGTTTTAGTGCAAAAAATCACATTAAATTCTGAAAATATTTCCATTTCCAAACTCTCCTGTACCAATAAAATGTGACTAACCTGAACAAATGTGGCCAACCTGAAATGTCTGTATTAAATTCAGTCCAGTTTGAACAACAAACAAAACAACACCAAACAAAACCACATGTGCTGAGGTGGTTCATCCATTGGACAGAAATGATCAGTGTCCATTAAAGCACTCAGTCCAAAGTGAAAGGACAGAATCATGGACATTTTGCTGCTGTTTTAGTTATCGTCATAGCGATCTGGTTTTTACAGACGCAGACGTTTGCACAAATGTTTGAGCAGCAAAAGCATTTGATGCAACGTCAGGTTTACAGTATTGTAGAATTCATTTCTCAATGACAAAGACACAGACAGACGTCTACGGAGGACAGCGCTCATGTGCACATCATGTTGTGACTGTTGTTCTTATTCACACCGACGTAACAGGTCTGAAGTGTGAGCTCTGCTGGTATATCACAGACTGTTACCAAAAAGCATTAGTGCTCCGTACTGCTGGCCTATGTGAATTCTGCTAGTACAGGGGTTGGACAAAATAATGGAAACACCTTCTATGATGCCACAATGTTAGGTGTTTCCATTATTTTGTCCAACCCCTGTATATCTACACTGTAAAAAATGACTGTAGAATTAACACCAAAAAGTTGTAAAGTTGCAACATAAAAAAACTGTAAATGATAATACAATGCAAAGTTGTTTATTTGAAAAGATTTTTGTGTTAACAATTAAATCAAATACAGCTGTAGTTTTTACAGGAAGAGTATGTGAACAAAAGCAGATTTGTATGAAGAAATGATGGATTTCTATTGTTTTTAGAAAATAAAATGTAAATTGAAAAACAATGTGGTGCCGTTTAAACTGCAAAGACCATAATGTTGAAATAACGGCATATTTGCGTCTTTTTTTTTTTATTAAAAAAAGTTATAAAAAAGTAAACATTTAACAGTGTAACATTTTAAACTTGTAAATGAATGGGTTGGTAGAGTTGGTAGAGCGGCTCGTCCAATAACCAAAGGGTTGGTGGTTCCAATCCTGGCTCTGACTGTCCATATGTCCAAGTGTCCATGGAAGACACTGGACCCTAAACTGGTCCCAGTTGGACCTGGTGGATTTGGAAAGAGCTGTGGACACCATGAAGGAGGAGAAAATGAGCTAAAGAAGTGCAGAACATTTACCATTTAAATCCACTGTTAAATCTACATGTTTAAACTGTTAAATATACATGTTTAAACTGTTAAATCTACATGTTTAAAATGTTAAATCTACATGTTTAAACTGTTAAATCTACATGTTTAAACTGTTAAATCTACATGTTTAAAATGTTAAATCTACACGTTTAAACTGTTAAATCTACATGTTTAAAATGTTAAATCTACACGTTTAAACTGTTAAATATACACGTTTAAACTGTTCAATCTACATGTTTAAACTGTTAAATCTACACGTTTAAACTGTTCAATCTACACGTTTAAACTGTTCAATCTACATGTTTAAACTGTTAAATCTACACGTTTAAACTGTTCAATCTACACGTTTAAACTGTTAAATATACACGTTTAAACTGTTAAATCTACACGTTTAAACTGTTAAATCTACATGTTTAAACTGTTCAATCTACATGTTTAAACTGTTAAATATACACGTTTAAACTGTTAAATCTACACGTTTAAACTGTTAAATCTACATGTTTAAACTGTTAAATCTACATGTTTAAACTGTTCAATCTACATGTTTAAACTGTTAAATCTACATGTTTAAACTGTTAAATCTACATGTTTAAACTGTTCAATCTACATGTTTAAACTGTTAAATATACACGTTTAAACTGTTAAATCTACACGTTTAAACTGTTAAATCTACATGTTTAAACTGTTAAATCTACATGTTTAAAACTGTTCAATCTACATGTTTAAACTGTTAAATCTACACGTTTAAACTGTTAAATCTACATGTTTAAACTGTTCAATCTACACATTTAAACTGTTCAATCTACAGGTTTAAACTTAAATCTACACGTTTAAACTGTTCAATCTACACGTTTAAACTGTTCAATCTACACGTTTAAACTGTTAAATCTACACGTTTAAACTGTTCAATCTACACGTTTAAACTGTTCAATCTACACGTTTAAACTGTTCAATCTACACGTTTAAACTGTTCAATCTACACGTTTAAACTGTTAAAGCTACACGTTTAAACTGTTAAATCTTCACGTTTAAACTGTTAAATCTACATATTTAAACTGTTAAATATACATGTTTAAACTGTTCAATCTACATGTTTAAACTGTTAAATCTACATGTTTAAAATGTGAAATCTACATGTTACTCTGTAAATATGTTTACAGTTGGATGTGTTTTTTACAGTATTGTTCTGGTAACCACAGCAGCCAGTTTTTTTCTGTAAAAACAACAGGATTTTTTTTTTTTTTTTTACAGTGTACAGACTGTTCTCCTAAAGCATTAGTGCTCTGTACTGCTTATCTATGTGTATCTATCCTACATCAGCGTTCAGTTTTCCAGGGACAGAATTCCTTAATGCAGGAAAAGTTTGCTGGGGCTGATGAAGTCGTTTGTTGTTTTTCTTCTCAAGCACAACAGACAAATCTAACCAGAGTTCTGAAAATGAAATGTCTGCATGTTACTGTTTTGCATAAACACTGAATCCAACCCATACCCACACTGAAGCTCAATGACCGGGAACACAAACCAAAATGATACTGGCTTTGACCTTTGACCTCTGCCTTTCTACAGTGTGAATATGAACTAATAATGCACCATTTGTACTATAGTAAAAAAAAAACAACTGTGTTGGATCGGGTCTGGGCTGCTTTCACACCTTAAACGAACCACATCAGGGCTCGTATGGACCTGCGCCCAGACCACCTTCAGCTGGGTCTGGGTTCGCTTGTTTGGTCTGGAACAGAGTTGGGTGGTTTTTATTCACACCAGCCCAAAAGGTCAGAACCAAGGGAACAAACGAACTCTGGTCCGTTTGAAACGAACCAAACAAGGCAGGTGAATACACCTTTAAACACAGACTCTAGAACACGGCTGTCAAACTCATTTCAGTTCAGCGGCCACAATTCAACTAAATTTGATCCACAGTAGGCCGAACCAGTAAAATTATAATAATATAGAAATAATGTCATCTCCAAACTTTTCTCTGTGTTTTAGAGTGAAAAAAGTAAACTTACATTATGCTGTTTGCAACTACAAACTATCCTCTCAAACAATGTGAATAATATGAACAAACTGATTTTTTTTTTGTAATTTTAACAATATTCTGCTTCAGTTGATCATTTACACATGTACATTACTACTTACAGATCACAGTGGATCTAAAAATACACAAAACATTTTGTAAAAAGTGGAATATTATTAAAATTGTACTTACTTCTCGTAAGAAATTTCAGGTTGTTCGTATTTGTTCAGGTTATTCAGATATTTTTGCAATATTATACTTTGTTTTAGTGTAAATACATGACAATATTTACATTTGCAAAGAGAAAAATTTGGAATTGTGAGTATTTATACGTTATTATGACCTAACTGAGATTGAATCGGTCTGAATGTGGAACCTGAACTAAAAGGATCGTTAATATCTTAGTGTAATTTTTGCATTTCACAAATTCATCCCAAAGGCCGGACTGGACCCTTTGGCGGGCCAGATTTGGGCCCCGGGCCGCATGTTTGACACCTGTGACCTAGAACATGTTCCCTTACATTTTAGCCTTACACTTCATCTGTTATATAACACTAATCATAACCCCAATCAAATCCTAAACTGGGAAACTTTTGATTAAGGACTCCTTACACCATGTCTGTACTCACCTACAGTATGCATACAATGCATGGCCATGTTTTTCTTTATTTCGTGTCTGTTTTTTTCCCATACGTACAGTATATTACTATGGAAGAACCCCCTACCAGCTTGTCCCCAGTAGAATTTGCCAGGCCTATGTATGTCTCTCCATGGAAAAAGGATTACACACTGTTGAAAAGCATCAAAGAACGTCGTTGTTTCAGATACTACATCCATATTAATAGGACAGCCACATTAAATACATGAACAGTGAAAGCTCCACTCTGACAAATAAGCTCAGTGCTTGAGCGCATGTAAAAATGAAAAGTGCACACTTTTATAATGACATGATTAATAGTAAATTGTCACAATTACTTTGAGCAGCTGACTCGTATATTGACTTTCTTTTCCCATCTGGTTGGATGAAGCTGCGGTCCAGCCCACCACTGTGACCTGGAAGTGTATGAAAGGATTCCACAGAAAGCTGGTGACACTTACAAATGTCACCTTGCTGTTTAATTATGATGCCAGTTAATTATTTTTCATTTCATCAGCACCCCCTTTCCTGTTTCAGGTGTAATGAAAACACACGTGACGCAAAATAGAGCAGTTCACTGGGGATTAAACGCTAAATGAGGCAGTGTTTTTTTTTTTAACCTGCTGGAGCCCTATATAAAGTACTGCAACGAGGCCATACTGTACGGCGTGTCTGCTAAAGAGTCCACGGCTGTTTACTGCCTCTGCTGTGTTCTATTATACATCCTGGTCCTCTCCCTATTGGCTTCTCCTGCAGCAAATCAAAAGGCTGTCCTCAGTTTATTATTCAGCTGAACACAGCTCTAACCTCGCTCACACTCATGAACCACTGCTGAAACCAGTCCACAGTCAAACCTCCACGTCCTGACCGTTTAGTGATTTCATCATTTATTCTGAACACGCAATGAAATTTAACATATATGCACTAGCAAAACATACATAATGATACAAATATCAAGATTCATAACAATCTTAGACAGAAGAAAAGCACAATAGTTCCATTTACATTTACCCGAAAAGGGGTGGGAAGAAGTGCAACTGATTTAATCCCACCTCCTCTCCTTACAATAATATTAATAATATATGTCCCTCTTCCTTTTACATTACTCCTCTATATTTATATATGTATTCACACACACACACACACACACTCATTCATCCATATACACATATATAAGGTTCATACATATACACAACATACAAATACACATATAATCTTTTATCGATGCCTTTCTTAGTCGTGCTGGTGAATAAATAAACAAATAATATCTAACTCAAGGAAGGAAATATCTACATAAACAACAGTGAACATATGGTGACAGTTAATAACCCTCATCCCTGTATCTTGTGTAAAACCTGTTCTTCTAAGTGTTTCTGAATCGTCTTCTGTTTGAACATTCCTTGTGCTCCTCCCTCAGTCTATTCCAGACTTTAACACCACACACACACATATGCTCAAACTGTTCCCAGTAGTGCGCACCCTCTGAATTTTGACATTAAATCTACCCCTTAAATTAGAACTCCCTTCCCTTTCAGTGAATCATTTCTGTATGTTTCCTGGCAGTAGATTATTTTTGGCTTTGAATCTGAGTTGTGTTGTTTGTAGTTCTATGATGTCTTTGAGTTTGAGTCACTTTGACTGTAAAAATAATGCATTTGTGTCATCTGTGGAACCTGCCTTGTGAATGATCCTTACTGCTTTCTTTTGTAGAATGAGTAGTGGATACACTGTACTGTTGTAGTTATTGGCCCAAACCTCCACCATGTGTGTGAATATCACTCAAACATTTCTGCTTGAACTTATTCAACATAAAAAGGGATCTTGCTCTTATTGTGACGGCAATAGTGTGATACATAAAGTATACTTGTATCACAAGAAAGAGAAGGAATTATGTACTCCCAAAAAACATCAAACATCAATATCTTTAAAATCTACTGTGGTTTGAAGGTTTGTTTTGTTTTGTATCAAACTGTAAAAAGGACCAATGGAGTAAAGCTCCGCTGCAGATGCATCTGATGCTCATATTAAATTATTAAAGTATTTCAGAGAAACAGCACAAGCACACTGAAGTGGAGATATGAACATGTCAGTCATAGAAAATAAAATATCTCTTCATGAGTGTCAATGATGGGTGTAACGGGATACAAAAATTTTTGGTTCAGTACATTTTCAGTACGTTTTCGATACAGTGAAGGAGACCAATTTCATTAAAAAAAAAAAAAAAAAAAAAACAACTTGTGAAACTCAAGTGACTGCATCTAATTCCAGAAACTGGAAAATATCTTGTTGGAAAAACATAATGAGATTTTGGAGGTTGTGCGGTGAGCAGGATGGGGGTCATGTTTTTTGGCAGTGTAAAAAACTATCCCAATACTGGAATAATATCAGTGAAAAATGTGGAAAAATATTGGGATAGGAACTACCAAGGACATGTTCTGTGTTATATTTGGGTCATTTAACAGGAAAGGACATACCAAGTGGGGATGGATATTTGATTAAAATCCTCATGGCAACGTCTAAAAAAACCATCACATGAAAATGGTGCAAAGAGGGACACCCCCGCCACCCCAAATAATTGGAGAGACGTTGTGGAAGAAATTCACAACATGGACAGACTTACGTATATCATAAGACTACAGCAAGAAACTTGTGAAGATCAATGAAAAAAATGGACAATATACAGAACAACAACTGACACTACGTTCTAAATGTTTGTGTTGTAAAATTTCAAAAATGGAACAATAAAATATAAGAAAAAAATTATTGAAGTAAAAATGCAACATACTCTGAACAATTAAGTGTCACTCTCCGTCTAACTGATCTTTACCAATACAACACCGGCACACCGCTCTTATTTTGTCGTCTTGTCTCTCCACTGTCATAAGTGACTGGGAATCTGAAATGCTCCCAAATCGTAGACCTTAGAGCAGACGGAGGGTCCTCAGCTCTGTCTTTGTACCTGTGACCTGCTCTGAGCTGCCATGGTCCACCTTCAGCATGTGGATGGTGTTGCACTGCTTAGACGTCCATCTAGACCAGGGTGTTCAAATCCGGTCCTCGAGGGCCGGTGTCCTGTATGTTTTAGATGTTTCCCTCTTCAAACACACCTGGTTTAATTAAGGATCAGCTCATAAACTCAGCTCTGCAGAAGCCTGATAACGATGGAATGGCTTCCAGGTGTGATGGAAGAGAGAAATATCTAAATCAGGGCTGTCAAACTCATTTTAGTTCAGGGTCACATTCACCATAATAAGATCTCAAGTGGGCCGGATCACTAAAATAATAACAGCGACAAAAGTAAAATTAAATGATGTCAGTGTTTTTCATCTATAACGTTTCCTTGAAAATCGGACCAATGGCCCTGTATCTTACCGGCCAAATGAAAAGCTTTGGAAAATGTATCCAGATGCCATTTATTCTCACCCAGTTCTGTGTATTTATTCTGTTACAGAAATAGCCCATGTTTGGTCATATTCCAATCAGATCTGTACAAAATTCAAATTCACACTTGATATCATTGATACTGATTTATTGGATCAATTCACTGTCGCACCAAATCCATAATCAGATCCAGATGGAAATAATTTGAATCCCTTGTGTTGACATCATCATACAGAAGCTGTATACCAAGTTTGAAGTCAATCAGAACTGGAGTTTGGGAGAAAAAGATGATTGAAATGTTTTCCCCATAAGAGCCCATGTTGAATTTTGCGTCAGTTCCAGATCCAGAAGAAGATCCTGATCAGCATGTGGACATTATGTTTGGGTCATCTCCCCATCAGGGCTGGACTGGAGACATTTACACTGGAGATCATTTAGATTTACTGAGTTATTGCATCCATCCACTTCCTGTCTCTTATAATGGGGACATTTTTCAAAGTCGCACCAAATCCAGAATCAGATCTGGATCCAAATAATTTCACTAACTTTTGCTGACATCATCATAAAGAAGCTGTATACCAAGTTTGAAGTCAATCAGAATTGTAGTTTTGGAGAAGAAGACGATTGAAAATTCTGTAACGGACGACAGATGCTGCATGACGACAGCAGCTTATGGCCTGTCGGCCGGTAAGCTAAACATCTGAATGACATGGACAACTTGAAATGTCTTCAGAAAAACAGGTGCAATTTAACAATATTCTGCCTCAGTTGATCATTTACATGTGCATTACAACTTACTTTACAATTACAAACACACCAAATATTTACTAACAGGCAGAATATGGGTAAAATTGCACGTAAATCTCTTAAGACATTTCAGGTTGTTCATATTTGTTCAGGTTATTCACATTTTTTTGAAAAAGGAAAGTTTGTCCATGTAAACATTTTCATGCGATTTTACTTTTTTTTTTTAACACTAAAACAACGAGAGCATTTGCAGTTGTCATTATTTATCGGTTACTACAATAGGATTTTACTGGACTAACCCACTTGAGATTATATTTGCCTGTATGTGGAACCCCGGATTGAAATCATTTTGACACTACTGATTGTTAATATCTTCAGTGTAATTTTTGCATTTCACAAATTCATCCCACAAGCCGGATCTGACCCTTTGGCAGGCCGGATTTGGTCCCCAGGCCACATGTTTGACACCTGTGATCTAAATCATGCAGGATGCCGGCCCTTGAGGACCAGATTTGAACACCCCTGGTCTAGGATATCAAATATTGCACATGGGTTCTGTTTGTGCCCACCCTGTTCATACTGTGTGTGTTCTGCTTCAGGGTTCATGTGGAAACTTAAGGCTAAAACTTAAGTGTTTGCATTCTTCACATAGACTACATGTATCCGGTGGGTACACCTCCATATTATACTGAAGGCCCTGAACTGAAACGGATCGGTACAAACGAGTGCACCGTTACACCCCTAGTGTCAACATCTTTTTATATTTTTATCTTCTAGAAGCTATCAGGATGCCAGCATGGCACAGTTTGTTTGTCATTTTTTACAAGTTAAAAACACGTCCAAAGGCATTTTCAGTCAAGGGTTAATTCAATGTTTTTCATTCAACCTTGGGTTGGGACCCCATGTGGGGTCACCTGGAATTCAAATGGGGTCATGTGAATTTATTTATTTATTTATAAACTTCATTTATAGAACTTTTCAACATTTATAGAACTTTTCATTCAACAAGTATAACATTTAAAATTTAAAGCAATGTATTCATGATACAGAGATTGACACTGGACATGATAAACAAACAGAACCCAAGGATAAATAAATAAATAAATAAATAAATAAATAAACAGATCAATAACAATATAAGCACCTAAAATGTTATTAAAGTTCCAGGCCAGGCAACCTATTCACGCAGTGTATAAGAGGCTCCTATATTTTGTCAAATTTATTGGAAGAGTTATTTAATTTTTTCTAACTTTATGTTCAGCATGATGTCTCTGATCCATTGATCGTGTGTTGGAGGTGATAAGTCCTTCCATTTGAAGAGAATGGTATGCCTAACTAGTAAAGATGCAAAGGCCACAACTCTTTGTAGGTTAGCTGAAGGAACAGAGTCATCTGTGCATGAAATGAGACCAAAAATAGCAGGAAGGGGAGATGGCTGAATACAGCACCCATAAGCCTTCAAAATGAATAAAAAAAAAAGAGTTCCAGAAGGGGGTAAGTTTGGAGCAGGACCATAGCATGTGGAATATTGTTGCTGGGGCCTGCTTGCATCTGTCGCAGATAGAGTTTATGTCAGGGAATATTTTTGCAAGTTTAACTTTAGAGAAGTGCAATCTATGTAAAACCTTGAATGGAATTATGGAATGTCGTGAACAAATGGAGGAGGAATGGACCCTAAGAGCACCGGGGTCATGTGAAATTTCTAGTAATTGATAAAAAATAAAAAACTTACTAATAAAAAATATACAGTGAATTGAGAGAGACAATCCCAATCCATAACAGACATGACAAACTGTGGTTGTGAAACTGCAGCACTGTGGTTCTGTTTGTGTGTCACATGTTCATTGTGGTCAATTCCAGATGCTGCAGCTCTTTCATAATTCATAGTTTCAGTTCTTGTTTGTTCAGTATTAATTGTCCTCCTTGTAAATCACAGCTGGACTGACTGGACAGATCCTGAGCCTTTGTGCAGTAATCTACACCTGGATTTACTGCCTCTGTCCACAATAATAGACATTATATAGACTAAATGTCCTCTGAAATTAACGTTTATTTGCAACATTGTATAGCAAACTATTACATGATCAAAAAAAATTAATTTTAGCAAAAAAAAAAGTCTCTGTTTTGAATGTGTGGGGTCACCAGAAATTGTGATGTTAAAATGGGGTCGCGAGTCTAAAAAGGTTGGGAACTATTGGGTTAATTTCTTAACTGTAAAGGAGAAAAAGCCTTTGGACAAATGCTGTAGTCCCATAGACGGAGCTAAATAACTAATCACATACTGTGCTACTAACAGTGCTTACTCCGTGCTTAAGTCCCAGTCTGATAGATCATTCCGCAAACTGAGGTGAAACAAGTTCTTTGGCTCCAAAATAAAACTGTCAAGTATCTTAAAGGTGTAATACCGCTGACGACCACTGAAGGGACTCCAAAAACCCCAGAGTTCCACAGACTGACATGGAACTGTTGGGACTGATAACTTAAAAATATGCTTTAAGAACACTGTGAAATGACTGCTAGGCAAATGTGTTATGAGGTTCACAAATGCAAATGATGTTTAGAATGAGCTAACCAGCGCCTCCTTGCAGATGGTTCTCACCTCTCATGCTTTTGCCCATATATGGTCACTTCTGGCAGGAAAAAGCCAAAACACAAATTTCTGTTTCAAAATGGGAGTTCAGAAAAACAACTGGGGCTACTAATTCTATGGTTTGAATGCAGTTTCATTCCAAATATTATATTGAATCAACAGGAATAGGGAGATTATGTCTTTAAGGCTAGTGAGAGTCAGTTAACTGGATTAGCTATCAAGCAGTTAGCAGTGAACTTTACTCCTGATGGGGGTCAGGAGTAAAGTGTTTGCTGAAGCTCTGTGAACAAACTGAGGTGACATGGAAAGTATATCATGAACATTTCACAGTAGGAAAAGTGACATCTATTGACACTCCATTAATCTGCCACTGTTGGGTTTGTCTGTGTTTGGTTTGTTTTCATTTACAGTATTTCAACTGCACAAATGTTTAGACCTTGAAAACAGGCCATAGCAGATAAAACCATGCAGTTTAATTTCAGTAAAACCTCACAGTAAAAGCTAATTTTCACTTTACACAGGCATTACGATAGCAATAAATAATTTGTTGAAGTACTTTGAGCAGTAGCAGTTTTATTAACTGAAAAGGAGAGATGATGTCTTTGGAGAAATACTCCTAGAGCCATTTTGAGTTTAGATGACTGGCTAATTAGCTAGTAGCCATTGAAAGTGAACTTCACTCCTGATGGTGCCTGCATGAAAATTCAATCAGCTAATGCAGTGAACAAAGAAAGTGCTGCAATTAAAAAAACAAAGTTGTCCCCGAAGAGGCGGGGTGGTGGTGGGTTAAAAAAACAAAACAGGAACTACTGATATATTTATGATAACTACCCTGATAAAAGTGCTGGAAGGCAGCGCTCCTGAAAGTTAGTGTTGATTTGTAATCGTACTTTCACGTCATGTCGAGCTGATCAAATGAGCAAACAATCATAGTCAGAACAAAAATTCTGTAATTGACATGTTTATAATGCACATCTGAATATTTAAAGACAATAAAGAATTTGATGCATCCTGCAATGTTGTTCTCATGACTAACATATGCATTATTATTAACCTCACCTGTGAGTTTACAGCCTCTCCTCCTCTACCTCCTCCTTCTTCTCTCCTCTCTGTCTCCTGACATTAATGTTGATTCATGACATATGAACAGATTCAGGATACACTGATCATACAGTTTGATGGTTCAGTTACTGCCTGAACAAAAAAGACTTTACTTTCAATTATTACATGTAGTTTATTCCCCAAAAATATGGATAAAATCACATCTAGAATCACATTTACAGTCTGAGGTTTTATTGTATTTCCCCACAAATTTCTTTATTTGTGTTTTTTAAACAGTTGCTCCTCCATAGAAATGCATTAAATGATAAGTACAGTAACTTTCTGTTGTATCTGTTTGGTATTAAAAAGTGTCTTTTCGTCAGTATCTGTGTTGAGCCTCTACAGTTCTAGACCCTTGAACTAACTTACACTTTAACTCCTAAAGAAGTGTTTTATGACCAGTTTTCTGTCTTCTGTCCAGAGCGATATTTACGTTAGAGGCGGGACTTCTAGCAGAGACTGACTGTTAACCCTTTGTGTGCCAGAATCATTGACTAAACACTACGGACAGCGGCTGGACTGATGGTGAGTACACAGTAGTGGGTGGATATTGGTAGGGACGGGTCCATAGAGTCCTACGCAATTCTACTCCCCTGGTAGCAGCACCTTGTTCCAGTCAGACTAATGACAACGACAATAGAGGGTATGCATATACGTCACCCCCCCCCCCCCCCCCCCCCGGCCACGCCCCTCTAAGTCAGACTGAGTGTCTTAAACCAACCTGTTCAACATGACGGAGTATAGCAGTAAACACAGCCAGAGCAAAGGAACATGGGAAATCTGAAGTTAAATGAAGGACAGTTGGACTGGACATGGATCTGTACGAGCTACCAAAGAACAAGTGGTCCATGAACACTGACATGTGGACCCAAATGGAGGATCCAGACCTGATCCAGGGGGGAGGGGATCAGCACTATTTGGACCTGAAACTAATATACATGGTTTCATCAGGACTGACAACCAGGGTCCAAAACTAGGACCAGAACCAGCTGATCCAAAGGCTCCAAACTAGAGCCCAGAACCAGCTGATCCAAAGGCTCCAAAACTAGGGCCCAGAACCAGCTGATCCAGAGGGTCCAAAACTAGGACCAGAACCAGCTGATCCAAAGGCTCCAAACTAGAGCCCAGAACCAGCTGATCCAAAGGCTCCAAAACTAGGGCCCAGAACCAGCTGATCCAGAGGGTCCAAAACTAGGACCAGAACCAGCTGATCCAAAGGGTTTAAAACTAGGGCCCAGAACCAGCTGATCCAAAGGCTCCAAAACGAGGGCCCAGAACCAGCTGATCCAAAGGCTCCAAAACTAGGACCAGAACCAGCTGATCCAGAGGGTCCAAAACTAGGGCCCAGAACCAGCTGATCCAAAGGGTTTAAAACTAGGGCCCAGAACCAGCTGATCCAAAGGGTCCAAAACTAGGGCCCAGAACCAGCTGATCCAAAGGCTCCAAAACTAGGACCAGAACCAGCTGATCCAAAGGCTCCAAAACTAGGGCCCAGAACCAGCTGATCCAAAGGCTCCAAAACTAGAGCCCAGAACCAGCTGATCCAAAGGGTCCAAAACTAGGGCCCAGAACCAGCTGATCCAAAGGGTCCAAAACTAGGACCCAGAACCAGCTGATCCAAAGGCTCCAAAACTAGGGCCCAGAACCAGCTGATCCAAAGGCTCCAAAACTAGGGCCCAGAACCAGCTGATCCAAAGGCTCCAAAACTAGGGCCCAGAACCAGCTGATCCAAAGGCTCCAAAACTAGGACCAGAACCAGCTGATCCAAAGGCTCCAAAACTAGGGCCCAGAACCAGCTGATCCAAAGGGTCCAAAACTAGAGCCCAGAACCAGCTGATCCAAAGGGTCTAAAACTAGGGCCCAGAACCAGCTGATCCAAGGCTCCAAAACTAGGGCCCAGAACCAGCTGATCCAAAGGCTCCAAAACTAGGACCAGAACCAGCTGATCCAAAGGCTCCAAAACTAGGGCCCAGAACCAGCTGATCCAAAGGCTCCAAAACTAGGCCCAGAACCAGCTGATCCAAAGGCTCCAAAACTAGGGCCCAGAACCAGCTGATCCAAAGGGTCCAAAACTAGGGCCCAGAACCAGCTGATCCAAAGGCTCCAAAACTAGGGCCCAGAACCAGCTGATCCAAAGGGTCCAAAACTAGGGCCCAGAACCAGCTGATCCAAAGGTCATTTCCAGTCGAGTGTGGACTGACCCCAGTGAATATATGCATGATCTACTGGGACTGAGCAGATTTACTGAGTCTAGTTCAGATCCAGTCCTTTATCCAACACAGATACTACTGCTGTGGACCAGCAGGGACTTTTTTCTTGCAATATTATGGCTTTATTGTCAGAATATGAGGACTTTAATCTCATAAACGAATGACATTTTTGTTAAATTATGAAGGTTTTTTTTTTTTTTTTATAACTACGATTTTATTCTCATAACATTGTGATTCTTTTTGTATTCAACTTTATTCTCATAAAATTACAGGTTTTATCTCCATATTTTATGACTTTATTCTGGTAGTGACTTGTATTTTTATGTTCTTCTGTGGTCCTAATACTCCGTCGTAGCTTTATTCTCCAGTTCCCCGTATTTGTAAAACTAGGTTGGCCTCAGTTTCAGTTAGTTTACTAATCATGTAGGAGCACAAGGTTCACAATCACAAAATGAAGACAAAAAACATGAAAGATCTGATCATGAAACTAAGAGCTGCACTAAGAAGGAACGTTAGCCAAAACAATAGGTCATTTCAGGTCTGATTGGAGCCAAAAATACAGCATCAGTGAATGTTAGCTGACACCAAACAGGATCCACAGATCTAGGTTTGGTTTCCTGGATTTGTGGATCCATCTCCTTCTCTTTTCTTTGTCTTTCGGTGTCTGTAAAACGATAGCTCCCACTGCTTTAAGAACCTGTTCATACAATCCATGGCACAACAGCTCTGCCCCATTTTTTATTAAATATTGTTCTTCAGTTTAGGCAGGATTGAAGCCAACGCTGTCACTCATCTCCCTCTTTCTGCCACTTAGTGGGCGGAACTGCTGTGACGTCACATGCAGACCCTGTATAAAGCACATTTACAAAAGGAACTAACTGGAATGGGATTAGTAAGTACTCATATTGGTACTTGGTATCAGCAAGTACTCAAATGTAAGTACTTGTACTTGTACTCAGTTTGGAAAAAAGTGGTATTGGTGCATCCCTAGTTTGAACTGTCAATATTAGTTATATTTCTGTTGTGCAGTAAAGCTCTGTATCTCCTCCTGGCATGATGCAGACTGATTTGTGTGATCACACCCTCAGTTTTTGTTGAGTACCACCATTTTTTACTACGGTCTTCTGCTTTATCCAACAGCTCGGTCCAGGATTCGTACAGATCACAGAGGGGTGCCTTCCTCTCACCCAGTCCTCTGCATGCTAGGAAGTGACACTAATTGCAACAACACTGCTTCTATATGTTGGCTTTTCACCAAGACTTGTAAGCCTGGGCTGTTGTGGTGCTTGTCCCAGCAGTGATAAGATACAGCCCAGCTCATTCTGGCACAAATGCACCTACGCCAGGCGGGGGGGTGTAGGGGGAATGGAGGCCATTTTTAGAAATACAGGGGGCGTACAAGGGAACCATGGTCTGGTGCGAAAAAGCCTCGTGTGTTCCTGTTCATGTTTCTCTCTCTCTCCTGCTGTTGCTAATGCTTTTTAGCTGAGTGAGCTGTGGAGGCTTTGCAGTTGTCACGACTGATTTCAATATTGTGGGTTTTAATGTGTGAAGAAGCAGCAGGTTTTACACACAGCACACACTGAGGAGAGGAGAAACTGGAGATGTGGTACAGGTACAGAGAACAAGGACTAGGACACATTTCCAGGTTCAGCGCATGAGACTTAGGAGGATTTAGGAAAAATACAGAAATGGAGGATAATATTCAAAACACCAAGGTTATTATCATTAACGAAAACGAACGAAATGATGAAAACTAAAACTGTAAAAACATTTTCGTTAACTGAAATAAATAAAAACTCAAATTAAAAGAAAAAAAAAAAACATAACTGAAACTGTATAGTGTGCTTACAAAACTAACTAAAACGTATAAACATTATGTATAAAATTCCCTTATTTTTCGTCTTTGTCAATGTTGGCATAGGATACAATACGTGAACATTTCATCTCAGATCAGCGGTATAACAAAGGTGTAGAAGTCAGGAGGCCAACGGTGAAAGGATGGAAAGTTTCAGTTTCATTTTCATGTAAGTGACGTTGTGTATGGATCACACCCCCACCTACATGACCCCCTCCAACCTGCTATAGGGGATTAATACATCGTACTGTACATATGTTTGTGTCTGTGCTCAGTCAGAGCCGCCCTAACCCCACCCCCAAATAAAGGGTCCAGGGTAACCTCACTTATTTCTTTGAATAGGATGGAAGATAAAATATATGAAAAAAGTGAAACTAATACTAAAACTAAACTAAACTAAAACTAGAAAAGCCCTTGGAGACTGCAGACCTCCGCCAAGGCAGATCAGTGGGCCCCCGTGGCCCCCCCACCCCCTACCCCCGATCACCACCAAAATTTAATCATTTGTTCCTTGTGCCAGTATCAACATTTCCTGAAATTTTCATCCAAATCCATCCATAACTTTTTGAGTTATTTTGCACACAGACAAACAGACAAACAAGTGCCAACAAAAACATAACCTCCTTGGCGGAGGAAAGTAAACATTAAGAAAAAACGACAACTAATAAAAACTAGCAAACCTGCTCTAAAAACTAATTAAAACTAAATGAATTAGAGAAAAGAAGTCAAAACTAAATAAAACTAAACTATAATGAAAAATCCAAAACTATTAGAACTCAGCACAACACTCATGTTTTCAGGAGTGTATAGATGCAGAACCTGTAAAAGCTGTTTTCTGTCCACAGAGGGAGCAGGTCCACTCTGTGGTTGGGCTGCTTTATCACCACAGTTATTCAGAATGGACTTCCCCTTCCACTGAACTTCTTCTGTTTTATAGTGAGTGACAGACAGCCTTAAAGGAGTGATATTTAGCTTTTTTGAAATAGAATTCTTCCTTTTCCCTCATTTCCCTGTGGTCTCCATAAACTGTAAATGCTCTGCTTGGCTCTGAATTCTTCATTCATTCAACTCCACAGGTCCATCTTCAACCCTATTTCTGAGGAATGACACCAGAAAGGTGGTTTGGAGCGCTGGCCCTTTAAATGCACATGAAGCCCCGCCCCCTCCAGGTTGTTGGCTGTGCTGCTCTGCCCATGAATAATTATTCACTATCCATATTTTGATGTTTGCCAATGATGTTGATACAGTCTCTTGCATGGGATGTTTTATTTAGAAAGCTGAACACATCATTTGCTCTGCAGTATCTGATATGCCCAGAGGCTTGTGCAAAGTGGATGCAATCAGCTCCCATTTGTTTAGGGGCTAAATGTGCTTCCAAAAACTCCCAGAATTTCACTTCTGCATCAAATGTCCAGATGATGCAGTATGTAAAGCGGGCAAAATAAACTAATAGCACCCCCTATGGTATATTATGGAGCCCCTTTAATGACGTGTGAGAAAATAAAGTGTGGCCATGAATTAATAATGCATGGCTACGCATTAGTAACTCTTGTTGCCACAAGTTACTTATCTTGTGGCCACGTATTAGAACTCGTGGCCACGAGTTACTGCTGATACGTGACCACAAGACAAGTCACCTACAAGACTGCTGTGTAGAGTAGCACACCAGTTTGATACCCTTACAAACATGGAACCCCTCAGTTTGATTTCATTTTATTTTCACCTTGGTATTGTGGTATCAGATATCAGTATTTTAATCAAAGTATTAGAAACCAGTATTTTAATTAAAAGTATTCATTTTATATTCAAAAGTATTCATTTGCATGCCAGAAGTTACATTTCAGTGTAATGTGATGGTTGTAACAGAGTAGTTGACTTTTTTCCTGGGAGACCCACAAAAGAACGAACATGTGTAGCTATCGAAAGAACACGTGAATTTATGGAAAGTTACAAAATGGGGCGGGCAGAAAGAATATGTGAACTCACGGAAAGTTTTTGAAAATGTGGTGTACAAAAGAAGTACACGTGAGTGGAAATTTTTGAACATTCTGGGAAGAACTTAACTTTTTCTGGGAAAAAGTTACATACGTATTTATTAGTGCTGGGCAGCGATTAAAATTTGTAATGCAATTAATCATATGGATTTCTGCGATTAATCACAATTAATCGCATAGTTATATGGGGGGGTTGCCTGCATCAACAGCGTGTATTTCCTTTCAGTGATATTTCAGACTGAAGTACTCCAGTGATAAAAATAATTGCACACGTCAGTGCTTCCAAACACCAGTGTGGCCAATAATGAAAGACAGGAAATAAAGGACCCACCTGCAGTTCAGGAAGTAGTGGGGCTGTGCATAGAGCCCACTGTCTCAGCCAACCAAAAGACCTTTGCAATGAAACGTTGGTCAAATCATGACTTTTAGTGGAACCGTGGTTTCCAACCTTGCATGAGGGTATGATGAATTATGATGTTCTGTATATTTTGAAAATCAAATATCATGAGATTTCACCTTGACATACCATGTTTGGTGGGCAAAGTCAAGTAAACAACGAAGATTTTTTAAATTGACGCAGAGTCCAATTCACCAATAATATAATATGGCTCACTCCTGTCTCCCAAGTGGGTGTGGTTAGAAAGGTTGAAAAACTAACTAAGGCCTTTTTTTCTTGTCCTGTATGTCTTGTTGTTTGTTGTTTTAAAGTTATATTCACTCCAGACATTGGAATGAATAAGACTGGATCTTCTGATAAACTCCTAAAGGGGTGGGAGACTGGAGAAATCACACGACGCTTAAACTGAACATCATTTTCTAGGGAACTGTCTTGAGTCTTTGGTGCAGCCTAACACAAACACCCTCTTTGGACTCCTACCCTACTTTCAAGTCCATGTTGTTGATTTGAATACACGATTTTGACCTATTTTTGTCCACTTTCAGTACCCAGTACCCAAGCAAGATCACATTTAGTCAGTCGGTCTGAAGACCAATGCAATTACATACTCTAAAATACTGATTTTACAGTGAATACTGATGTTTTACCATGAAGCAGGAGGTTGTATCATGAAATCTATATATTATCAAATGTTTCCCAAACTTTTCATATTTGATAATTGGCCAGGCCTTAACCTCCTCAGACCCAGGAAATGTCAGCAAAGTACAAGTTTTTTGTTGTTGTTTTATTAAATAAATGCCTATATTGGAAACATCATGATGCAACAGTTTTTCAGATGAAGTTTTTAAAATTTTATGGAATGTGCTTTCTGGTGGACAGTTTTCTTTTCTTTTTTTTTTGTATAAAGTTGTGAAACTCTTGTCCACAAATGTGGACAGAAAACCCATAGCTGGGTCTGAGGAGGTTAAGACATCCTTGTGTCTGCAATAAAACCCCCTAAACCAGGTTTGTTAAACTAATTTTAGTTCAGGGGCCACATTCAGCCCAATTTGAACTCAAGTGGGCCAGACCAGTAAAGTAAGAGCAAAATAGCCTATAAATAATGACAACTCCTAATTTTCTCCTTGTTTTTGTGCAAATAACATTAAATTATTAAACTGTTTACATTCGCAAACTATATAAGAAAACAATGTGAAAAACCTGAAAACACTCAAATTTCTTTAGAAAAATAAGTGCAATTTTAAAAATATCATATCAATACCTTATCATTTATACATGTGCATTACAGATCAGGTCTACAAGGTACAAAACATTTAGTAACAGGGAGAATATCGTTAAAATTGCACTTCATTTTCTTTAGATATTTCAGGTTGTTTGTGTCGTTCAGGTTATTCACATTTTATTGTTAAATGATAGTGTGTTAATGTAAATTTTTAATAATTCAATAGTTTTTTGTTGCACTAAAAGAGAAAAATTTGGAGTTGTCATTATCTATCCGCATAATGTAATTTTATTCACATTCAACCAAGAAAAGAGTCATTATTTCTAGGTTATTATGATATTATTTTATTTGAGATCACAGTTGGTCTGTATGTGGCCCCTGAACTAAAAAAAAAAGGGTTCACCTTTGATTGTTCATATCTTCAGTGTAATTTTTGCACTTTGCAAATTTATTCCACAGACTGGATTGGAACCTTTGGTGGGCCAGTTTTAGCCCACGGGCTTAATGTTTGACACTCCTGCCCTAAAACTAAGGCAAAGCACCACCTGTTGTAGAGATGAATCAATCACAGCATTTGAGACAAAACTCATCCCTACAAACATTGTCTTTGTTGGTTATTATTTGTTGTACTTGCATGACAGATTGTATTTGGGAAGCACATGGTATTAGAGGTATTCTGTGTATTTGTTTGATGGTTAGATGATAGGTTTGTTTAATTGGTTTTATCTGTACTTTGTTTTGCATTAGTTTGTTAATCTTGTTTGTATTTGCAAACCAAAATGTGCTTGTTAGTGAATCACAGGAGGGCATTTGGAAAAACAGGTTTTGTTGCTGGCAGGACATTAGCTCCCATATCTGTTCCACATACTGCACAGGAGATGGTTGACAAAGAGACAAGTTTATCCTTTAACCCATAAAGACCCAGTGCCACTTTTTTGACAGTTTGTAAATTAATTTTCCTCTATATTTACCCTTTCTTAAGTGATTATCACTGTTTATTGTATATTATCTTGTTTATTTTGGCATTTCTTCAGTAAAAAATCTAATATTTTTCTATATTTAATTTACTGATCATGTAGATGTTCATAAAATCTCAGAGTAATTTCAAAGGTTATTATATCAGAAACAGAGAAAACTGAAGATAAGGTGACTTTTTCAGCAAAATTGATCATTAACTGAGCGTAAACCCAGTGTGTCCATCCACTGTCATTGATCTAACTCCATGGGTTTTACTGGTGAATTCAATGTTGGAGAAGATGACAGTGTTTCCACGGTAATTACGGAGCCTCTGAACGTCCAAATGGGTCACATCTGATGACCATGAAAAGATGAATAACTGTATTTTACACCAATTATCTAAACCCCCTTTACACAAGGGTGGTGACTGAGAGATCGTTAAATGATGAAAAAATGGCCAGATCTCTCAACGATCTTTTAATGAGCACCAAGCGATCACCATGATCTCTCAGTGATCTTTCAGTGGTCCTCCACGGTCATCACGGTCTCCGAAAAGTTTGACTCGGTCCAAACCAATCTCTTAACAATCGTCAAGGGAAGCGATCTCTCAACGAACGCTCAAGGCACGTTGAAGGAGCCCTCAACAATCTCATCAATCTCCCAGCAATCTCTCAACAATCTTCAACGAATGCTAATTTTTTTCCACCCTGCAGGTAGAGATGGTTAAGAGATCATTGACGGAATGGGTACAACTATCTCAATGACCCCCCCGCCTGATCCGACTGACCAGACAGTTTAAAGTAGAGGGCCACAGGCACAACGAACACACAAGGATCTCCCAAAAACATTTACACAGAAACAGCTTTTTCGAGGCTTAGGAGATCAATTGAGAGATCGGGCCAATTTTTGATCGCTCAATGGTCACAAAGCAATCTCCGTGAAAAGGGGCCCTTACATGTATTGATAGGATTAGTGGATCAACAGCTATTAAACATTTTAGATGAGTAGATGGTTAGATAGTTACTAAATGTAATATACTTCAGTTTTCCTAATCTGTTTTCTGTTATTTACATTATTAGGACTCCAAACAGATGTTACTATATCATTAAGGAAGCAAAGGTAATATGTTATGTTGTATAAATGTGAGAGGGGGTGGGATTTAATAAGTTTTCTTCTTCCCACTCCTTTTTGAGCAGAACATATTGAATTTATTTTGTTATTGCTAGTGTACATGGCAATTGCTATTTTGTCTTGATCACCTTTGTTACCTCCGCCAGGGGGTATTGTGATCACTTTGCTTTGTGTGTTTGTTTGTTAGTAACTTTAGGGGAAAACTCTTCCAACCATCTTTCCCAAATCTTCCCCACAGATAGGCCTAGGCCCTGGGACCAACCCATTAAATTTTGGTCCCAGTAGGCCAAAGTTCAAGGTCACAGCAAGGTCACAAAATCTATAATTTTCCATCTGTCATCACTGAGCATTTTCCAAAATTCATCAAAAATTCAAAACGACTCCGATTAGCCTACAATTTGCTCCACCTGTAGCTTAGAACAATATCTTGTATCTGGCACAAAATTGTCCACATCCACTGTGGAATGTGGACTCTGTGGACATTTACATTTAACACTGAAAATCCCATTTACCACACATTTAAAATTAGAACTCAACAAAAATGTTGATTGGAATTGAATATAATTTGACATACACATGACTGGTACCAAGCTTCAACTTTTTCTGCTGTATGGAACAACCTGGAAACTGTTGAATTTAAAAAGAAATAGTCGATCCACACACGCACACTGTTCGGGGTGCTTGGTGGAGGTTTGCGTTCTCTGGACACTTATTACTGTATTTACTCTGCCATTAGTTCCTTGTACACAAAAGATGTTTGATTTTTTTGTTCTGCTCAAAACAAATAAATGGATGAATGATGATGGATGATGGTTTTGAATGACAGCGGATGTTTGGGTCTTTATGGGTTAAAGTTACTCTTACATTTAATTTCCAAATCCTCCAACTGATGCCAATAGAGGCAGAAAACCTGCAGCAGTGATAACGTTTAGTATGAAGCATTGTAATGCAAGTGTGAATGTGGGAGTTAGAAAGTGATGGACTAGAAGGTGATATGTTTAGACAAGTGGTCCTGCACAAAGGCTCCAGAATAGCACCAGTAGTTTCTCACTGACCCTGTTGTAGCCTGGGAGACTATTCGCTCAGGCAGGCAGAAAGAAGAGCGACCAGAAAACCACATCGCAGGGAGCTGATGGGAAAGTGTACACAGCGAGTGGACCTGGAGAACAATGCCACTGTGCCTGGCCTGTGGGCTGCTGGCAAAGCTGAGAGAGAGAGAGAGCGCGAGTGGAGATAGAAGAGACGTACACTGACTCACTGCACCCAGTCTCATAAGAGGAGCTGTGAGCGTGGTGATCCAAGCTGGCATCCATATGTGGGAGGACAGGCTCGGCTTTCACGTCCACTCCATCGTCTTTTTAAAATGACAAGAAGTGGTTGTATTGCATTCCTAAGTGGTAATACACCAGCAGATGTTACTGTGCGATAATTGAAGCCGTTCCACCTACAGCGAGATCAGAAGAGCTTTAACTTGTGCTGCTGTAAACATTTGTTGCTCTGGTCTTGTTACAATACGAATAGGGGTGAAACGATTCCTTGAGTTATTCGAGTACCTCGATTACAAAAATGATCGAAGAATTTTCTCTGCCCCGAGGAATCGTTATTTAATTGTAAAGCTCAAAGCATGGCATTTCACATAGACTACTTAATGGGGCACAACGCGCTTACCTCACTCACGCAAAGGAAGATGACGGAGGATGCGGTAGTGTTTCGATGAAGCAGCGGAAAGATGGAAGAGGCGAGTGAATACAACAATGATGACAAAAGACAAAAAAAAAAAAACACAATAAAAAAGACAGAAAAATGTCGGAAGTGTGGAAGCATGTCAGACTGATTCCATTATTTCATTAATCTTCTTCGCCCGGTCTGGAGCACAGGGCCTCGGTGAAACGATCTCCATCTCCTGCGGTCACAAGCAGTCTTCTTTGCCTCTTGCCATGAGGTGTTGGCGTGGGTTAGATCTTTTGTGACACCTCTTCTCCAAGACAATCGTGGCCTTCCTCTTTCTCTTTTCCCCTGGGGGGTTCCAGTCAAGCACTTTTCTGGTGATGGATGTATGTGGCTTTCGGAAAGTGTGACCTGTCCATCGCCACTTCTTTCTCCTTCTTGTAGTCTCAGCTGGCTCTTGACTTGTTCTCTCCAGCAAGGCCTGATTGCTGATCTTGTTTGGCCACCAAATCCCTAAGATGTATTGTAATCTTGAGTTGGCAAATGTCTGAGCTTTTTGATGTTCATCTTTGAGAGACCCCAAGTTTTGCATCCGTACAGGAGAATAGACTTGACGTTTGTTTCAAAGATCTGAAGTTGGTTCTTATAGCGATGTTTTTTGCCCTCCACACTGGCTTTAGCTGTGAGAATGCAGCTTTGGCTTTCCCTTGCGCCCCTCTATATCCTTAGATGTTCCTCCGTCATTGCTGATGACACTCCCAAGGTAAGTGAAATCCTTCACTGTCTCCAGCTCTGTTCCTCCGCATCACAAGGGTCTGGCCTTCCCGACTGTTTACCCGTATCTCTTTTGTTTTAGTTGCACTGATTGACAGACCCACTCGACCTGACTTATGTTCCAATTTCTGTGTCTTCTCCCTCATCTGGCTGATGCTTTGGTTCAGGAGGACGAGGTCGTCTAGGTGAAACGATTCCTCGAGTTATTCTAGTACCTCGATTACAAAAAATTTATCAAGGAATTTTCTCTGCCTCGAGGAATCACTTATTTAATTGAAAAAGCTCAAAGCACGGCATTTTTGCACAGACTACTTAATGGGGCACAACACGCTTACGTCACTCATGCAAAGGAAGATGATGGAGGACGTGGAAGTGTTCGGATGAAGCAGCGGGAAGGTGGAAGAGATGAGTGAATACAACAATGATGATGAAAGACAAAAAAAAAACACAATAAAAAAGACAGAAAATGTCGTTAGTGTGGAAGCATTTCAGACTGACAGCAGGTAAACACTGTGTCATGTATCCACTGTAACACGGCCTTTCCATAAAACAACAGCACATCTGTGATGGAGCATCTGCTCATCAGACCCCCAGAATTGGAGTGGAGGACCCCAGATAAGACAAAATGAATTTAGCGTAAATCAATGAGATTAACGTTAATGTACCTTACTACATACCGCTAGCCCTGCGGAGGGCTAGCTTTGTGTTCATTATGGAACTGTCGCATGTGTGGAGAGTTTAGTACGATTGTGACAAGCACAGATTTATGCAGCAAGCCGTGCACTCGGGATTTGCATGGTTAATTTCCCAAAGCACGGACGAAATGGTGCATGGTTGGTGAAAGTTTTCTCTGACCTTGTCACGGTTGAATTATGGCAAAATCCAACTACTTTTTGCAAAAATGAAGCAAATCATCAATTAACTGGACGTGTGTGTGTGTGTGTCCGGGGGGGGGGGGGGGGGGGGTGGGTTATAGGTTTATGAGACAGACAGATGGGGGGGGGGGGGGCATTGCCTTGATTCTCCTGAATGTAGCAGAAATGTGTCAAACTGTTCATGCATGGACTCGTTCAAAAGTTCTTTCCTCTTTTCTGCCACAGCACAGTCCTGTTTGTCTAAACTGTAAATTCTGAAACTTACAGCTGCCAAAGTTCAGTTGCACAACAAAAAGGCAATGGTTATGCCTTTCTTTTATTTATTAATGCCTTATATTTTGGATACTTACAAGAAATATTAAGTTGAAAGTAATTACATTTTATTTATTTTATTTGTGTTTTCTTTATTTTTATTTGTATTTGCAATTGTCTCTGGAAATGTTTCTAGTCAAGAAAATACATTTTGTTGTATATGCACAATATGAATGTAACAAATAAAACTGTTAATTACCAAAAAAAAAAAAAAGGAAACCAATTGGTCCTTCATTATTAAGTGAAATACCCTATTTCCTCTTGTGTATTTATAATTGCTCTTTAACCAAGCAAAAATAAGTTTTATCCGATTACTCGATTAATCGAAGGAATTTTTGTAGAATTCTCCAATACTAAAATACTCGATAGCTGCAGCCCTAAATATGAATAAGAATTATATCTCTGAACACAAAATGCGATACACAGGTATTGAAACCAAACCTGATTCAACAGTGTTACACTTGATTTGAAATCAAGCGGCTACTGCAACCATAAAATAGGTGAGGTATTTAGGAGTTTAATGCTGAAATACTTTTAAAGCACTTGGGGGTACCTGTAGGGTATTGTGCTAAGCATGACAGTGGGTACGGTTACATGATGTTTTTAAATCCGATTTATTTTTCCAGAAGAAATTAATCCGGAACTAAAGTACTTTCTCCTCTGCTTCCATGGAAATTTAAACCCGAAATAAAGGTTTACATGAGAAATGTTTATTAGGTTCTGGCAGCCCTTCTGTTAGCTTAGCTTTAGCCCTTCTGTTAGCTTAGCTTAGCCCTTCTGTTAGCTTAGCTTAGCATAGTCATTGCATTTCCTTGGTCACACGTAGCCATTTTTTTAAAGGTGATTGTCGTCTTTTGCTCAGTGATTTTGTCAAATCCGATTCTCTCTAATTATTCTTCAGATCTGCGACTTACTGCACTCATACAATCTGTGGACTGTTGTGTTGACGGAAGGTGGAAAAGTCTTTTTGTCGAGGGATGCATGCGCTAAACTAGCTTTGCTTTAGCGTTTAGCTTTGCATTAGTTTTTTATTTGCCCAGATTTTCTTCCTGCAGTAAGTCACATGACCAGTGATCTGAGCCTCAGTTTGTGATCATATTGACCCCAGCGGACTAAAGGAATGATTAGGGAGAACTGAACTGACCCAATCACTCCTAAAATACTACAAATCACCATCTAAATGCCTGGCTACGTCTGAGCAGAGGAATGAAGCCATTATGCTAAGCTGCTAAGCTAACGTTAGGGCTGCAGTTCAAAAACTGTTTGTCCCACTTGTGGAACTCATTAGTTCAGGACAAATGAATGAATCCAAAGCCAGTTTGAACTGTTCCTTCAGGGTTTTCCAGGCTGGTAGATCCCATCAGAATATTCCACTGGAACGCTTTGGGGAAAGACTAGACTGCAGTGCAGATTCTTCCACCAGCGCAGAAATGTGTGCGTCATCGCCACAGGACAAGACACTGAGCATGTGCAGAATGGAAGGAATAAAGTCCAAACGGAATAAGGCTTTACATGTCCAGGAAGAATTAGAGTGCAGTTAAAAGATGATTAAACCAGTGACTTTAATCAGGTTTAAATTTAATCTGAACTTTTCTTTTTCAACTGGAATAAGGTGTTTACATGGACATCTGAAATAGGATCCAACCTTTAATCAGATTAAACCAGGAAGAAAAGTTGTCATGGAAATGCATGGAGTGTGGCCTGTACCCTGGTTCCACTGGTTTGGACTTGTTGACACTGAAGAACTCATGTCCAATTTTCCTTAAAAACCCTGACATTCACTCTGAAGTACCTGATGCCTTTCACCTCACATTTACAGTGACAACCTCAATGTTACAGTTTAACACCAGCTACCATTAGCTTATATCAGCGTATCGTTAGCCTCAGAGCATAATTGCCCGAGTCATATTTTTTTACAACATAGCCAATGATGCAAAATGAAGGAGAAGTATGAGGAGAGTAAAGTTACTCAGATCTTACAATTTGGCCAAAAACCTCATAATAATTATGCTATGAGGCTAACGATGATGACTGTCTCTTCTCATTTTCCTTGTTTTCTCCTCCTTAACACATAAAGACCCAAACATCCACCACTGACCAAAACCATCTACTGATCTAAACTAGGGATGTACGATATTGGAAAAAACTGACATTGCGATTTTTTAACCCTGCGATATATATTGCGATATGAAATTCCAAGGCACTATCGACACAGAAGACATGTTTTAATATCATTGTTCTTGTAGCCGAAATAATTCCAGATAACTGATGTTATTAAACATCATTAATGTCCAGGTAAAGTAATAATATGTACTCAACAGTATAAATGTGTGTTGTTTGTACTTTGTCGTCAGTTGTAAATGTCCTACCTGATGGAGATGAAATCTTTGAGTCGAGCAGAGACTGTCAGAAGCTTGCAGTGGTTCGTGACATAGCTGATGTTGGTCAGGATGATTTTCTTCTTGTACGTTTTCCCCACTTCAAAGTCCTGGAACAGACAGATTTAAAAGCACATCACAAAGCAAAAGGCAACAACCATGGCTTTAAATAATATACATTTAAAGGTGTGATTTTCAAAGTATTGGTTTGTAAAGATGTTTTCGAGGGATACAAGCACGAATGATTTTTGATGTACTGATTGGTATCCTAAAAATGATTTTGATTTGAATGTAGGCGAGGCGTATATAAGCATTTAGCTCAGTGTTTTTCAACCTTGGAGTCGGGACCCCATGCCTGGAATTCAAATGGGGTCGCCTGAAATTTCTAGTAATTGGTAAAAATAAATAAATAAATAAAAAATTACTAATAAAATATATGTTGAGTTGACAGAGACAATCACAATACATAACAGACATGACAAACTCTGAAGCTGAAACTGAAGCACTGTGGTACTGTTTATATTTCAAATGTTCACTGTGGCCAGTATGTATTTATTGATTCAAAATTCCTTAATTGTTCAGTAATTCATTGCAGCCTTGTAAATCACAGCTGGACTGACTGTACCTATCCTGACCAAGGAAAATAAAATTCTCCCTTTGTGCAGTAATCTACACCTGGATTTACTTCCTCCATCCATACTAATATACAGGGTGTCCCATAAGTCTCATACATAGGAGACATAATACATTCCATACATATATGGTTCTAACATGTATTTCTTTATATTTCTTCTTTATAGTTCTTCAGCAGTGGAGGACACACATTGAAATGTGTTCCCGACAAAATGGCAGTCATATAGAGCATATTATATAAATAAAGGTGGTTTATGTCAAGAAACGTTTATTTTTCCTATGTATGGAGACTTATGGGACACCCTGTACATTATATAGACTAAATGTCATCTAAAATTAACGTTTATTTGCAACATTGCAAACTATTATGGGATCAAAAACAAATTAATTTTAATAAAAAAAAGTTTGTTTTTAATGTCTGAGGTCGACAAAATTTGTGATGCTAAAATGGGTTCATGAACCAAAAAAGGTTGGGAACCACTGATTTAGCTAAACCTGTTCAGTCTCAACAGAATTCACACTCAGTTGACTTAAAATCAACCTCATTGCTTGTATGTTCTGTATTATGGAAGATGACTGAATAAACTTAAACCTAAAACTAAATTAAGTCAGTGCAGTAGTATCTAGGGCTGTAAGAAAATATTGGTTCTGCAATATATAGCGATATTTCATTTCACAATACTTTATTGATATTAAAAAGTATTGTATCTATATTTTTAGGTATTTAATCAAATGCAGATATTTTAGAGGTTCATTTTTTCTTCTTCTTCTTCTTCTTCTTCTTATTATTATTAAACACTCTTTTATTAAATAATGTTCGTTCCTTTGTTGGGATTGAACTAAAATCCTGTTCTGATGTTAGTTGAGAACTAATAGAATCTGAACATTTGAACAGGATCTGAAACTGGAATGTCTGTAAAACAGAATTTCAGTTTGAACACAGGAACATTTTGTGATAGAACATTAGATCCTGTTGGGATCAAATAAAAATGTGTTTAGTATTTGTGCAGATTTATGGTGTAATTCAATACTTCAAGGAAATAATCATTTAAAAAAAGAAACAAACGAAAATTGCCTTTTTAACAGTATCGTGATATATCACATTGTGATCCTAGTGTTGTGATTTGTATCGTATCGACAGATTCTTGCCGATACACATCCATACACACAGTAGTATCTTATCTTTTCTTACTGCCTACTACTGGACATTGGTATTGAAATCTGTAAAATGCATGCACAATGTATTATGTGATACTATATGATATAATAACTCCAACCATACATTTGGCACTACAGCACTGCAAACTGGCAAACTTACGCCGCCGACTAAAGAGTGACTAACAGCTGATTTCAGACACGTTACTGGGGAGCATTAGGATTACTGTGGCTAAACCAGGGGTGTCAAACATGCGTCCTGGTGCCAAAACCGGCCCACCAAAGGTTCCAGTCTGGCCTGCGGGATGAATTTACAAAGCGCAAAAATTACACTTAAGATATTAACAATCAAGGATGTCGAACCTCGTTTAATTGAGGTTCCACAAACAGAACAATGTGATCACAACTAAAATAATAGCATAATAACCTATAAATAAGGACTCCAAATGTTCTTAGTTTCATGTGAAAAACATAATATTACATTACACCTATAAATAATGAACCCCAAATTTTTCTCTTAGTTTTAGTGTAAAAATTTACATTAAATTATGAAAATATTAACATTTACAAACTATCCTTTAACAATAAAATGTGAAAAACCTGAACTTTTGAAAGTGACATTTTAACATTTTTCTTCCTGTTATTAAATATTTTGTGCCTTTGTAGATCCAGTCTGTAATAGGCATGTATAAATGGTAAGTGGAGGTGTAATATTGTTAAAATGGCATTTATTTTTCCTCAAGAAATTTCAGTTTTTCAGATTATTCACATCATTTTGTTTGGATAGTTTGTAAATGTACATATTTCATCATTGAATTTTGATTGCAGTAAAACAAACAGAACAATCTGGAGTCATCATTATTTACAGGTTGTTATGCTACTGTTTTTACTGGTCCGGTCCACTGGAGATCAATTTGGACTTAACGTGGCCCCTGAACTGAACTGAGTTGGACACCCCTGGGCTAAACCTTTTCTGCCGATGAGTATTTCTATGGGTAGTGTTTTCACTTAGAGGTGTACTAAAGTTGTACCTTAAAGAGGATGATCTCTGGCTTGCTGATGAATGGAGGCCCTTTCAGCTCTTTTTGACAGCCTTTTTTAGCAGATACGTTGAGCTTTCCACCGGTCATCGTAGGTCCCTCCTGCTTGACATCAGTCTGCGTCAACACAGGTTTCTGCCGTAACACAGAGAGAAAGTCCAACATGCTGCGTCATTAGGAAGATACTGTATGACTTTGACTCTTCTTCTATGTCACGCTTTGAAGTTAGTATGCTGTTAGCTGATCAGTTAGGCTACGTTCAGACAGCAGGTCTTAACCCTTTCATGCATGAATTATGAGAGCCTTAATCAAGTCCTGAGTATTTTATTCCTCTTTAGGTACGAAAAAAAGTGAGTGAAATGTTTTTATGAACCTATTTATCATGGAGTTACAAAAATGTCCACTAGGCTGAACACCATTCGTTTAATTTTTGAAGCAAAGAAACATGTATTTACTGTCATACTGTGTGAAAACTATAAAATATTTTTTTAAATGCTGCTAATTTGATCTTTTCTCACATTTTAACATACTATAATACTAGCTACTACTCAGATAATATGCAAAAAAAAAAAAAACAAACTTTTGTTTTAAAAGAAACCGTTCATTAGTCTAATTGATTTACACTTAAACATGTCAGTGCAGATCAGGTTTATCAAGAACAGGAAAGTTACAGTAATGATATGAATGTCAGTGTATGGGATGGTGTATAAGTGTCCACTGTGTTGGCTGATATGGAACTAAAACATCAAAATCCATGAATATACAAGAGAACAGCTGGAGAAGAACTGTCCACTGGAGTGACCACTGGAGTGACCACTGGAGTGACCACTGTGCATGAAAGGGTTAATGCACAATTCAGATTTTTGGTGAAATCCGATTTTATGGTGCTTGTTCATATTCCACATTAAATGCGACTTCTATCAGTTTTGAGTCTGAACTGAATGTGAGCCTGAAGTGACCCACATGCACTAAAGAGGTCCTGAAGTGACCCACATGGACTAAAGACGTCCTGATGGAATACAGGACAACATAGACATACACTGTGTTTATGGAAGTAATATGTTTTCCCCACCGCTCCTCCTCCTGGGACGCAGGATTTTGATGTTTGTTGCATTTCAATGATGTAATGGTCGGATAAATGCGACCTGGCCGTTCAGACTGAAGTCACATTGCAAAATATCAGATATCTATTGGATTTAGGACCACATATGACAGTGGTCTGGGTCAGATTTAGGACCACATATGACAGTGGTCTGGGTCAGATTTAGGACCACATATGACAGTGGTCTGGGTCAGATTTAGGACCACATATGAAAGTGGTCTGGGTCGGATTTAGGACCACATATGAAGTGGTCCGGGTCGGATTTAGGACCACATATGAAAGTGGTCCGGGTCGATTAGGACCACATATGAAAGTGGTCCGGGTCAGATTTAGGACCACATATGAAAGTGGTCGGGTCAGATTTAGGACCACATATGAAAGTGGTCCGGGTCAGATTAGGACCACATATGAAAGTGGTCTGGTCAGATTGGTGCTGTTCAAACTGTCTTTAACAGATCAGATACAGGTCACATATGGATAAAAAAAAATCGATTTGGGACACATTTACCTGCAGTCTGAACGCAGCCTAAGTCCCAAGTCTTTAAACAAGGCTAATACCAGGAAATACACTTCATGTCCTGAGCGTAGATGTAAATATGGACTTTGTATCATTAAAAGTCTAAGATCATTTAATAGTCCTCTGTTGTCCTGACACATAAGCAAACTTGCCTGTGGAGCAACATTTAGCTTCATTTGTGTTCATCGCAACCTGAGTAGAAGTTAGATTTCGTGACGAGGTTTTATTCTTCATTTGTCCTTGAAACAACTACTCAACCTTTGGTCCAAAGGACCAACCAGGGGAATATTCCAGCACATCCTGAAACCACAACTTCGGCTAAAATGTGCTCAGAGGTCTTCTGTGTGTCTGTGTTCATATTAAATCAGTCTCAGTGAATCCAAAGGAACTCTGTGTTGGTAAATGACAGTTGTTCAAATGGACAGGATTTCAGTTCTGTTCAACATGTTGATGCTCATATGAACTATGTTTTCAGCTCCAAAATGAAACCATTTCAGCACAATTAATGCTATATTTTCATGTCACAAATGGGACAAGTTCTATTTGAACTGAACTGAGCTGAAAAACAAATCTTCTCTTCTTTTGGATTCCCCCAGTTTTTCTTCCCAGATTCTCTCCTCCATATCATGTTTTATTTGTACAGGTTCAATCTGGAGTATGGTGCTGATCCATCCTGCTTCTGTCCACCATACATACATGAAGAATGGCACACAGCACTGTGTACATCAACACTTTTACAATAAGGAAGCATTTTTGTACAGAAAGAACAATTCTAGATTGTTCTTTCCTCTTTAGTCTGATGCCTAAACTATCCAATAAATAATAGTGCTCCTAGTTTTTGCACAGGGATCATTAGTGTAAACGCTGACATGGCTGCAGAGCATCAGTATGATGGGATCCACAACAACCATGTCACATCCGTCCACTGACACATTTAGTGTTTTTGTGTCAGCTGGGATTGTTTAGATCCACAATACCAACATTTATGAAGAAGAGCACATTTAGCAATAGGAA